>NW_015374060.1:272881-437464 GCF_001272555.1 Dufourea novaeangliae | reverse complement strand
GAAGCATCCGTGCCCGGTGAGCACCTGCGTGAGCCGGTAGGATAGCCTGCCGTGCCGACGGTCCAGCCATCCATGAAGGACGGGCAGGACCGCGCCCACGGCTCGCTGCCGGGCGGCGCCGCTGTCATACAGCTGGCTCCGCCACTTTTCGCGAGCGAGCCACCGGCCCTGGCGCATCATCACCTCGACCGCGTCATCCGGCGGGTCGACCCCGTTCCGGCGGAGGCCCTGCAGACACCGATACAGATCGGCGTCAGCCTCCGCCTGGAAATCAAAGCGCACGACCCCCGCCAGGACAGCCGCCGCCTCGTGGGAGATGGTGCTGTACCCCCTCGCGATCCTGATGGCCATGCGGCGCTGAATGCGCCGTAGTAGCTGCCGGCCCCGCCGGCGGGCCATCAGGTCGCGGGCCCACACGGGTGACCCGTATAGGGCCATCGCTCGCACCACCCCCATGTAGAGGCGGCGGACCCTCTCCTCCGGCCCCCCGAGATTGGGCATCAGACGACCCAACAGGGTCGCCACGCCCTCAATCCGGGGGACCAGACGATCGAAGTGTCCTTCGAAGCGCCAGCGGCTGTCCAGGTCGAGGCCGAGGTACTTCATACGTCCCTCAACACAGGCGTCTCCTACTCGGACCCAGGCCTGGGCGACCCGCCGCGACAGAGGCAGTTCATGAAACATGACTACCTCCGTCTTTGGCGGCGAGATCTGCAACCCCAGGTCCCGGATCCTGGCGACGATGAGTGCCACCGCCACCTCCGCAATGCGGATGGTCCTCGTCCACTCTCTGCCGACCGCGATGATCAGCGTGTCGTCCGCATAGCAGACCACACGCACACCGGGCGGGAGGAGCCCGCACAACACCGAGTCGTACCCCACGTTCGCAGTAGGGGTCCAAGAACGGACCCCTGGGGCACGCCTCGGTTGACTCTCCGCCGCACGATTGCGCCACCCCGGCCGGGGTACTCGATCACCCTGTCCGTCAGGTAGTCCCGCAGCACGATCCGGAGATACGGAGGCTCCCCGTGTTCTCGGAGCGCCTCCCGGATCGTGTCCCAGCGGATGGTGTTAAAGGCGTTGGCGATATCTAAACTGATCGCCAACGCCACACGACCGCGGGAAACTGCCCGGTCCGCGAGGGAACGCACGTGGTCCATCGCGTCTAGCGCAGAACTTCCCCCGCGGAATCCGTATTGGCAGTCCGCCAAACCGGGACCCCCGTCGGACATGCCCCTCGACAGGCGGGCAGCGAGCACGCGCTCGAAGAGCTTGCCCCCCTCGTCGAGGAGGCATATCGGCCGGTACGCGGAAGGAGAGTCCGCGAGCTTCCCTTTCTTCGGGACGAGGACCATACGGCCCCGCTTCCAGGGCAGCGGGACCCGCCCCGACATCATGCAGCCGTCAAACAGCCGCATCAGTCGAGGCCCGAGGACGCGCGAGGCCAATCCCAGCGCCCGCCCGGGGATGCCGTCAGGCCCCGGAGCCCTATTGGCCCCGAGGCGCTTGACGGCCGCCGCGAGCTCCTCCTGTGTGACCGCCCGCTCGGCGGACCAGTTGCTGCCTCTTCACCTAGACCAAGTGCCAATCCTTCGGGTAGACCAAGTACTTCATCACCTCGACCAAGTGTTTCTACATCGGCTGGACCAAATACTTCTCAAACAAGACCAAATTCTTCTTCTCCAACTAGACCAAGTACCGCCACTTCACCTAGACCAAGTACTTCTTCGAATAGACCAAGCACTGCCTCTTCGTCTAGACCAAGTACTGCCTCTTCGCCTAGACCAAGTACTTCATCAACTCGACCAAGTGCTTCTACGTCGGCTGGACCAACAGCTTCTTCACCTAGAGCAAGCACTGATTCCTCAACTACACCAAGTGCCGCCACTTCGCCTACACCAGATACTTCCTCTTCGAGTAGACCAAGTACATCTTCCAATAGACCAAGTACTGCCTCTTTGCCTACATCAAGTGCTACTTCTTCGGGTAGACCAAGTTCTTCTTCAATTCGACCAAGTGCTTCTACTTCGGCTGGACCAAACACTTCTTCCTCAATTATACCGAGTACTTCCTCGAATAGCCCAAGTACTACCTCTTTACCTAGATCGAATACCGCGTCTTCGTCTATACCAAATACCCCTACTTCGTCTAATCCGAGTACCTCTCCTTCGGCTAAACCAAGTACCGCTGCTTCGATTGGAGAATGTACTCTGTCGGCTGGACCACGTACCGCTTGATAATCTTCTGTTCTATGATCACTGCTAATTTAATTTCTGTTGCATTCAGCACCGCTTCATCAACTTCTGTTTATACTACTACCGTTGATTCCATTTTTTCGGGTACAGATGCTTCGACGACAAAAACTACTACGACGACTCCTGAGAACCAATCATCCAGTGAAAGTTCTTCCACCAAGCAAACCGCAAGTCCGAGGAACCGGAGGGGTGTTGAAGATGATGTGTCGAACATTCTTGGATAACACGACTTCAGCGAACTGCTCAACTTCAGTCAATTATAAAATCTGGCGACTACTTTATCCGATGACGACTTTTCAAAAATCACCAAATCCGTACCCTTGATACCAAGCCCACAGGACACACTCAAGTTTCCACTTCTACCTGGCTTAAGAGAGAATGTTGATTACGCTAGGAATTGGACGACAAAAGTTATTGCCCCAGGAAGAAAGGATCTGCGCTCTGCCGTTCAAAGCGCTACCGAAAAGGCGATACACAGTTTGAACCTTGTAGGTGCATTAACTGCCTTGTGCTTTACAATTTCGAACATATATCATACAGTAGTACTAAATTCCCCACTGTTTATTGTGACCGACATTATTCTTCAAGAGGTCTAATCACAATCGCAGAAGTTATTAAGAGTGTGTTGTATGTCGTAGGCAAGGATATTCAAAATATAGCTCAAGTTATTTCAGGTTGAGGAGTTACTTAATGGACGATAATGTATGTAGTTAGTGCAGAATACAATTGAGTTGAATACTGTATAATATGTAGTAAATACAGATGCATTTTAACAAAATTATGTACGTGATATTTTCATTTAATTAACCTTGTTGTAACCACTTGAAACTGTTAGTTGTAACCAAGGATGGAAAAAGAACCGACTCGGTTCATTTGGAACCGGTTCCTAACCGGTTTCTACATTGAAGAACCACTTCCATAAGGGAACCACTCTAAGAACCTACTGTCAGTTCTTTTGGAAGAACCGGTTCTGTCTTTAAATGCCAATCTTATAACCGGTACTAGAACCGGATTTTCGGAGTTTCTGAAACGGTTCCTGGTCATCTGTCTGGCGATTCTCCAAACCTGATTCTCGCTATGCGTGAACTGTGCGTTTATTGTTACTCCTCGAGTAACAAGAATTGAAGTACTTAAGAGATGCAGCCAACTCTTAGGCCCCAAAATCATTCGTAACTTTGACTATTTATTACAGATAAATAATGTTTACAAAACCATTTCCCATCAAAATTACGTATAAAAATGTGACCTGCAAAAAGAGTTTCCAATATTTTGCAAAATCCTATATATTTCACAGCAGAATCTATTAAAGAGTATGCAGTGAAAATTTCATTTGAATCGGTTAAAAACTGTAACAGGCAGTTCAGACGCGTGTCAGTCAAGGACCGTAGTTTTTGGACTGACTCAGTAATTTGACCGAATCGATTTATCTACATATGTATACAAAAGTTAAAGCTGAAATATGTGTCTATACATATATGTCTGTTAGGTAAAAGCTTCTATATCGCTCAACGTATCCGCACCAAATTTGGCATAAATATACTTCGACAACCTAGGAAAACGGTGGTCCCCACCCACCAACCACCCCTTTCTGCTGAATGAAACATTAAAATCATAGGTCATTCATAGGTTTTTGGGATTGCTCATTGCGATTTTGAGGTCAAAAGTACAAAATTCAAAATGGCGGATACAATATAACAACTACTTTGGGCTAAATTGAAGATTTTTCATTCAATTTGCACGAAACGGCATATACAGTGTTCTTTTGGGTAGTTGATTACGATTTTAAATATCTGGAATATATATTTTAAAATGAACTCTATAAACAATAAACTGCGACTTGTCTCAATGAACGATGCACAACGAATGTCAGGCTCTTGATGACGATTATCTCGATCGATTTTGTTTATCAATTGTTCTTGCACATGGCACGCTACATCAGGACTCCGGATTTGGAACCTTCCAGGATTTTCCAGAGCCCCTTGCCATGTGCCACGTGCATCTCATCCACGCATACACATATTCATTCTTGAATATCTTTTGTTAATTACGCCAGCTGCGTCGTGAATATTCTAGATTCTAGCTACAGAATACGGAGTACTCTCGAAAAATATGACATACGTCAAATGCACGCACACACGCACGCGCACGCACATGTTTGCACTGACGTTGTGTTGTCGCTTCAGCCACTGAACGTGTAAAGAACTACTTCCTACGAAAAAACCGGTTCCGAATTAAGGGTTCCGCTTCTCTATTATATGACCGTTACTCGTACAGTGGAACCGGTTCTCGTGCCAGAACCATACAGCCGGACATGAAGTGGAACCGGTTGTAGGACCGGAATCGTAAAGCCACTCATAAAGTTGAACCGGTTCTAGTACCGACACTGTAGAGCCAGTCATAAAGTAGAACCGGTTTTGGTACCGGAACCGTGAAGCCAGTCATAAAGTAGAACTGGTTCTAGTACCGGTTTCGAACCGCTGTCACATAAACGGTTGTTTTTCCATATCTGGTTGTAACATGTTTGAGAATGTTTCAATGTTTATTTAAAAATGTTTTCATAATTATCTAAGCTATTCATTAAATGTTTGACTGCTTAAGTGTACGACCCAATCCTCTTGAAAGATTGCTTAACAGATGTTGAATGTTGTGTTGGCCAAGTTCCTGTGATAGACGGTAGTATCTTCTTAAATCCGTTTACCTAAAATGTAAGATAAGTGCACCTAATTTGATCTATCCGAATTGAAATTGTCTTCAATTGGTGGGTAACTGATATTTTGTACCTACTTTGTCTCAAATGAGAAGAAAATGGTGTGTGTTTCGTGCACAGTAGTTTAAATCTGTTAAAATGTAAAGATTTTCGAACGGATTGAAAAAAAGTGAGGCAAGCAAAAATCAGGATTATGAAAAAGCACACAAAACATCGTGTACTTGAGAAAAAGTGATTAATTCATATACTATACATGTTTTTATTCTTTTTAACGATACAAACATTTTGAAGGCTTTTTATATACTATTTTACATAGATTGTCTTCAAAAATGTCTTTATTATGAAAATAAAGAAATAAAATATGAATATATTTATATTGCTACATATTATTTTCCGAGATAACTACGTTTACATGCTCGGCAGACGAAATTCAGCTATGAGGTTCTGTAAATTTCATATCCCCATTTGCAGAAAATACTACACTGAAACCACTCTTCTCTGTAATGATCACAACTGAAAAAGCTCACTCAGAAAACTGTTTTCCTTAAGAAAAATGTTGGAGCCGATTACATTCCATTAGCATGACATTACTTAGATTTGAAATATTTCCAGTAAATATTCATGCATCACAGAATTTTTAAATTTGTTTTCCCTCAATGTTAGGCCCCAAATGGACGATAATGTATGTGGTTAGTGCAGAACTTTACTGAATTATCACGATTCAGTAAAGTATTGCACTATCAAGATTCAGTGAAATACATCTAGACATTGCTGATATGACGTTGCAATCTTGGTATATCTTCCTATATACATATACATAGCCATTAGTTTAATTCATCACTATCTGATTTTGGCACTTTATTCACCAGATATTACGAGTGTCAATATTACCTGCAAAGCGATATCAGATACAGTTACCTTATGTGTATATTAGATGCTTTCCTTAACTATCCGACTACTGGATTCGTAGGGCGTCCGAAGCCGGATCATTTCTGACTCACATCGATAAGTTACTAACACAAAGTCACGGATGCTCGAGCTCGAGGCCCTTACCGGCACTGTAGAAGTTTTGTCGACTAGAAGAAAGGACAGCCAGTAAAAGAGGAAATAGTGTAAGCCAAAGACGTAAGTCAATATTTCTGCGGCGTATTAGGCCGGCTGTTTTCATACAATGCCACACGTCTATCAGTTCCAGAATTACGTGTACAGCTGTATCACTGGGTGCGTAACGCTCTCGCGCGCGCATGACGTGTGACTCAGGGAGGGTTAAGGGGTCATGCTCAGTCAGGAGACTGAAAAAAGTGTTATTTGGGAATTTTTTTCTCAAAATCTATTATAGATGTTTTTCAAAAAATGTGTTTGTGTTTCAAAGATTGCAATTTCTAGATTATAAGGTAATTTTTTTATTTAAAAATATTTATTAGCAAATAAATGGTGCGCGATTTCCCGGATATCTCTTCACAAATAGTGGTTTGCCGTGATCACTGTAACTTCGTAACGGTTCATCTGAAATTAAAAATTCAGCAAGATTTATGTAATGGAAGAACCAATCTTGTCTTTGAACGTGGAATTTTTCGAAATATTGATTAGGAACAAAATAGCGGACGTTTTCCTGAAAAAGTGCGATTTTCACCTAAAAAATCACTCGTTTTTGGTAAATTAAAAAAAAAATATGGAACGAACAAAAGAATCCTTCGTTCAAGGACAAGTTTTTCTGATTTGAAATAACGTGCAAATGGCTTCATGTAAATCGACACAGTAGTTTTCGAGAAACATTGATCACTGATTTGAAAAATGTAGTTTCGAGAAAAACGCGTTTAAAGTTTCAAGTCAAGCTTACACTTATATAAAATGTTCATTTTTTAACGCCTGTAACTCTGTCATTTTTAATTGGATTATCTTGAAACTTGCACAGAATATTCTCGAGTTGTTGTACTTAAAGAAAATGTAGAAAGTGAAAAATCGATTTTTTGAAAATTTCTGACTGAGCATGATCCCTTAATACACTGAATACTCATCAGTTACGAACATTCCATCCATTTTTACAGGGTCACCATCAGAAATATTTGCAAAAATCACTTAAAATCACCTTGAAGAGAAACAAAAATAAACTAATTTACACAATCAAGCACTTGTTCAACAAGGAGAAACCGAACTGACCAATTCACTGCTGGGCCGCCATCAACAATCTGTTCCCCCATCGTAAAATTGTCATCGTGCGTGCATAAAACATGAGGATATACCGGTACGCGGGGATGCGGCGGCTTCTGTGCCGCAAATCTACACGTAGAAATATGAAAGAAACTCTCGACTATGTAGTTCTCGCGGGCGTCGATGCCTGTAGGGTTGTCGATGGAGACTCCGAAGCTGCCGGGTGTACGGCAAGAGGTTTCGCGGAAGGAGGCGACCAGGAGAAAACGAATGGTGCGGGAAAGGAAAGGGTCGCTCGAGCGCATATTTCCACCTTGCCGCCTCCATCGTGAGCGTTAAAATACATTTTCCTAGGAAGTGTCGTCACGGGAGGGCCTCCAGCTGCTGGTCGTGATATTCTACATGCGTAATGCTCACGCGGATATTTCCATACATAAATTTCATCCGGGAGAAAGTAGGTGGCAGTGCGGTTGCACGTCCTCACTGATGACGACGTCTTCAGGACGTGCTCGAGAATCCGCTGGCTGATCGCATCTCGTGACGGTTATATCCGCTATCATATTTATCGTTACGCAAACTGTGTAAAAATGTTTCTGACAAACTTTGCGACATATGTGCTGGTGTAAGTAAAAAAAACAAAAAAATTGAGTTTTTATCTGATTTTATGATTACACCACTTTAATAATTACCGGCATATATATAGGGTGGTCCACGTAACTTGTTCATCCTGAATAACTTCTAAAGTATGTATTGTATGAAAAAATTTTTTATAGAACAGTTGTATAGTTTGGAGGGATACATTATGTAATGCATATATTTTTTTTGTAAGTGGAGGCGTTTCGCAGATTTGAAGGTGAACTTTTTAAATGGAATGCTATTTTTTTATGCCAAAATGTCGAAGAGCGTTAAATTTTTAGTACAAAAGTACTGACCTTTATTAGCCGTAAACCTAATAATTAACGAATAATTTCACTTTGTTTCTTGAAAATGGTATGTGCGTAAAATTAAGTTGGAGATTCAATACCACCGAAGATTTCCGTAAGACCGCGGAGATTATGTGACAATGTTTATCAACATGACCGATTCTGCGTATGGAATTGTAATCGCCTTTCATATGTATTTAATGGACGTGTGAAAGCGCATCTATATGTATATACAGTCTCTCGTTAGTAATCGAAAACTTTTCAAAGGCATTTTTATATCTCCTGGAAAATATCTCGAAAATACCAAAGATGCGGGAAAATGTTTAAAAAAAAAAGTTGTAAAATATCTAGGGAGATAGATCATGCTGACATTCATTTGACCTTGCAATAACCTTGAAAAGCCCTGAGAAGGTCCACTTAATAAATATTAAAACACTACTGTTTTTGCCTTTTTCATGAACCATTCTCTAAATGTACATATGGATACATGAAATTCTTTACTTGTGACTATTAACACATGAAGAAATAAGATTGAGAACAAAAATAACGTTCTATGCGAACTCTATTATATAACTTAAATTTAACCATATAAGAGGCTATTCGTTCGGAAGAAATATTTGCACTGCAGATTTTATCCAAGAACTTACTATGCAAGCAAGGATATGATTCAATGTGTGTGAAAAAACAATCGATAATGTTAAATGAATGGTCTTTGTATAAATCCTAGAATCGGACAAAATCAAGTTTGGAGGCTCATCTAAATTATGTATGTATAATATGTACACCTTGGATTTGAGTACCATTAAACTTCCGTCATCTGATAGTTAATTGGTTACTTCTGCATACATTAAAGTTTAGAAACAACTGTGACGTTTGAAACTTTAACATATAACAATGTTTGCATATACTTGTGATGTACAGATTTGTATTTTTATCTGTGAAACTGTGAATTCATATATACACTACCGCTTACAAGTATTAGGACTCTAAACAATATTTATTTCAGTCTTTCAACAATTTCGTAATGTCTTGTAACATTTATTGCATACTCCATAGGTGTCCTCATATCTATGTGCGTACTAATATCATTTGAGTAGTAAAAGAATACAATACATCAGAATCCGAGTAACTTAATAATCTGTGATATATTAATGTGGAATAGAAAATATTTCCTAATATTACACAACTTATTCCGTTTGTTACAGACATTCATCGTATAGTTTATTATTGTAATTATTGTGAGTAAACTCACTTTTCAATGCGCAAAAACTTGATGTATGTAAGCTGCACACAATAAGAAGTGTATAAAGTAAAATTATGTCTCTTTCTCATCGAAAATAATGTTTACGAACACTTTGAATTATCTTTCTGTCCGTCGTCTGTTTGATTGTATGCGAAACCCATATCGATACAGATGTTCTCAGCATTGATTAACGGATTTTCAATACACGCTTGAATCAGATGAGCTACTTCTTCAGGACATCCATAACGTCTTGGAGTTAGTTTCATGCTGATGTAGCGTTTCTTCTGCTCCGGTGTCTGTGTGGCTGAATGACAAAAAAATATTTGAATGCAATTAAAATTCTTTGCCTATACGATTGGTAATATGAATTAAATCATTTGTACAGAAATTAAAATTCAATGAACTATATATGAGACCATTTAATTCTAATTTAATTTAGAATTAATTTACTGTTATTCTATTTTAATTAATAATAATAAATTCTAATTTAATTAATTAATTAACTAATATAATTAACTGTTAGTAATAAAGTAAAATATGTCCTAATCATGTAATGTTTATGCAACAAATTATTGACATATTCTGTGTTGTGGACATAATACAACACTTTATGCTAGTTTTGGTTGGTTACAGGTATCATTTTTATAATAGTGGTAATATTGGCTTGTTTCAAGTTCAGGATTTCAAGTTTACCTCTATTTTTCTAGATGAAACTATAATGTTTGTATACACCATTCGATGTATTTTTTAATTTTCTACAAAAAGGTACTAAGGTGTTTGTGTTCAAAAATGATTAGTTTAAAAGATATTTTAACCTCAGTCTACATTTTGCTTCTCTATGTCTTCGCACATGTTTACAAACTTACCTAATGTTACTCTTTTAAACTGATCACTTTTTTACCCAAGTACCTTGGTACTTTTGTGTACAAAAATTAAAAAATGCTTTATACGGTGTATCAAAAAATGTATATTTCCGTTTAAAAAAGAAAGATAATCTTGAAATCTTTTAAACGCCTCCACATTTGGGGAAGACACATGCACCATGTGATGTATCACACGAATCCCTTTAAATTTCTAACGAAACATTTTCTATTTCCTACTTCTCTTTCCTTTTGTACACATATCTTCTTTGCTTTTGCAGATTGATAGGTCTTTTAATATCATTCACTTTTCCCATTAAAAGTTTTTCCCTATCTATTACGGTTAACAAGATATACTGAAAAAACGAAAAATTTGACAAACTTAAATTCTATGATTTCAACCCCCTGAGTAGAGTGTCAACCGAAACAAATCGTTCCTACATAGCATAACTCGAATGAAAGTGTCCCGCATTTTTATTGACACCCTGTATAGTGATCCCCTAATCGTTTTGAGCAGTGCTGCAAAAATCGTCGACTTACATGTCATGGGGGTGTCTATGAAACCAGGACATACACCAACAACTCTTATTCCTTTTTGGGCAAGCCCTCTCGCAAGCGGCACCGTCATGCCCGCAACCGCGGCTTTTGTACCACCGTAAGCGACAAATTCCGGCGGTGTATCATATGCCATTTTACTCGCCATATTGATAATGACTCCCCTCTGCTGATGCGCGTCCGGTTTGTTTTCTGCCATCATTCCGACCAATAAACGGGTCACATTAAACGTGCCCCACACGTTCGTGTCGAACAGGCACCTGTACAAGTCGACCGAATGAGGCTTTTTCTTCTTGAAGTTGTATATACTTTTGCTAGCAGCTATTCCCGCCGAATTCACGAGTACGTTTATACCGCCGAATTTTTCTTTAACGCATTTCATACTTTCTAATATATCCTTTTCTTCTCGTACCTAGAAAGTGATATTCCTGATTATGTAATTATAGTTAACTATAACTTTACAAGGTTATATAATTGCTCAGATGTTAAATTAGTTTTGAAGGCATAATGGTTGGAAATTACAGGACTCGACTTCGTAGAAATTGAAATAAGTGTCACTCTTCCGGAGAATTCAGTATAGGTCAGAAAAATGGCGTCGAAGTCCGTCATAAACAATTCTGAAATTGGATGTATATACCTATAGCTTCCTTTTTATAATTTCTTTAACTTTTTAGGTTTCTTTAGATATATGCAGGGTGGATGTAACAATAAATGAACACTATAGGTATATAAAAACAAGTAAATTAAGTTATTAAGATAAGCAACTTTTTCAATTCCTTGTTTCATATTCAAACAATTTTCGCGGCACTAGCTACAAATGTTCATTCACTGGTAAAATCTGTATTCTTTCGTTTTAATTTAATCAATTACATTTTTCAAATTTTTCAAATAAAAAGCTATACATTATAAGAAATTATAGATATTAAAAAATCTGATTCTTATTTGCCAAATATTTATTACTTTTTTTATCATCAGTTAAATTGGACTTTAATAGTTACAAAATCTCTTAAGTGTCCATTCATTGATGCGTTTACCGTAAATAGAATAACTGAAAAAGAAACGAAAAACAATGAGATTTTTGTTCACTTCGACCACAGTGTCCACATAGCTGATCGGGCAACGTTTTAGGATCTTCTGCGCCACCTCATTGGTGAACTGGACCAGCGCGTTATTTAAGCTCGGAATATGGACTCGGACCCCATGTTGGTGCTTTTGTATCTTTTTCGGTTATTTTATTTACATGTACCCCCCCCAAAAAAACCTAAAACGTGACAAAATAATGAATAGTAATTTATTTATATTTATTTTTAGAGCTGTTTATTGAAGTCATTTTTCTGGTCAATACTGCGTTCTCCGTGGGAGTGACACTTATTTCTGTCTTTAGCATATCGAGTTCTAAAATTTCCAAACAATATTTTATCAAACCTAATTTAACATCTGAGTGGCTTCACTTGTTAGTCCAGCTGAATTACAACTAGCGTATGCTTATAAGTTAAGTGCCCTGTATACACCCTGTATACTTGTTTCCGTATCTGTGAAATATATAATAAGTACCTACTCTAATTTTTAACTATGTTTCCTATTATTTTACAACATAAACTGGCCTATTATAAAGATTCTAATAAGTTCATTTAAAAAAAAAATAACGTTGCCTTTAAAACTACTACCTCGAAATCAAAATAAGGTTATATTGCAAAAGAATAGCGTTGTAATGTCTATAAATATGCACATTTATACTCACGAGAAACTGGTAGTGCATATATAATATGTTTTTGTCCTAGTACAGTATAAGGAAGGATTAGGTACATCCTGAAATATTTCTCAAGAATTTTCTATGCTTCGTTTTAAGTTCGAGTTTCCATAATTTTTAAACATTTCAGACAATGCAGAGCATAACGTAAAACTAGATACGACGAAATGTAATCGCCTGCTCGTGAACATTTCTACAGCATTGAAAAATATTTTTCACCGTAATGCTGATTTATAATAGAGTTTAATCACTACTAATGGGGTAGGCACTATGATCGGGTTCGGTTTTATAAGGAGTTTAACTTACGTCAGTACAAGAAAATAAAGCTTTTTCGCCCATTTTCTCCGCAACTTTAATTCCATTACAGGATATGTCGACTAGTACCACTTTACCACCTTGACACAGGATTTTCTCGGCGACAGCTTTTCCTATACCGTTAGCACCACCGGTTATGTAGGCAACAATATGCTAAAATATCAGATTCAATATGAAAACATGATTGGTTTGTTTTACGAAAGTTAATATTTAAAAAATGTATTTATTTTATATTGACTGACTACAGTGTCCAACAAATTAAAACCTTTTTCTGATTTGAAATTTCCATTGTGCAGTCTTTGCTGACTGTCTCGTCCCAAACACAAATTCAGAAGCTGAATTGCCCAATCACCCTCAGTTTTGGAAGAACATAAATTTTTGTAAAAACGCGCGACTTTGGGCAAAAATAATCGCGTATTACATGAAAACTAAAAATGCTAATAAGTTCCATACTGTAGACATTTCTGAAAAAGGAACCATCCAGAAAAATGTCGAAACGGTTTTTAATTCGGACAAATCGATAGGATGTCCGTCGGCAATGTATGCAGTGCGCACGATATTTTTCCGCCATTCCGCCATTGCTCGCTTCGTCGATCAATTCTGCTTCCGAATTTGGGATATCAAAGTCTACAAGTATCACCCAGTGGATATTGCAGTTTGGAATTCGTATTCAACAGTGCTATCAGCATATGTATTTCGAACGAAATAGATAGAATCTTTATTAAGCCTTGTATTACCACGTTTTAAAGATAGACTTACACCATTGCAAGCATATTTATCTAAAATTCTGTGTCTAAAATTCTCTGTCTAAAGTGCTATATCTAAAAGCAGTAACCACTATATCTAAAAAAAATAATGGACCCATTCACTTGAAATTTGGCACAATGAGTCTTGGTATAATTATCTAGTTTTTCTTACAGGATTTTTTGTATAAATCGTAGATTATTTCTAAGTAATTTATAATTGAAAGTAGTTCACATTTTCAGTCATAAAATCGATGTTCAAATGTCCGCCATTTTGCGAGAAACTGAATAAAACATAAATTCTCTAGGAAAATTTTGTTGTGTACTTTTAGAATAATTTTTCCTTTTTTGTTTCTGATAAAAAACAACGAAAATATGATGATTACGACTGACGCCTTTTTTGAAAATTGTCGTACAGAAACAAATACAACGCCGTTTCTTCTTCGAATTTTTTAATGAAGAATTGATACTTTCTAACCCAAAGAATACTCTTTCCAATGTACTGTTTTTTTTTAATAAAACAAATTTTCACCGAAAAAGAATTCCTGAAATTCATCCTACAATTTCTTCTCATAGGTGTATTTAGCCCAATCAAATACTACGTACTTAGATGTGGTAAAAGGCTTGCCATATTTAACAAATAAAGAATGCACTACTATTCTGCGTTTACAGCCCGCATCTTTTAATAGTACAATAAGAATTTGAATAACCAGACTTTTAAAGAAATTCATGAATACCTTTATTATTATAATCTTACCTGCATTTTCCCCATTTTGACATTCCTTGGTTATTACACACCACAGAACTGAAATTGGATTTCCTCTGTTCCTTAACTTCACCCCGTTTCGTCTAAGAAGATTTCAAGTTAGCCGAGTGCTTCAGACATTCTCACAAAAACTTTGAAAATCCGATGAATCGAGCTCTATCCTTGCTTTTCCTTCTTATATACTTAATACACGATACAATTATTTTTAATGTAAAACGAAGTCATCGGAGTTTAAAAAGATTTACAGAACCGTGGTGTTTCTTGATCAAACAGTTACCGATTGTAGTAAGCAACTATCGTTTACCAATTTCTTCTATTTCTTTATTGAATCTGCGATTGATTAGTTTATTCGAGACGCCATAGAATGTCAGTTTTAACGTCGAAACAGCAGTGGATGGAAAACGACTGTCATTCTCTTTGTCACTATTCAACGACCATCGTGAATATAACTAGGAATCTAGTACACAATGAAATTATACTAAAACGCGTTTCACTTGAGAAAGATTGCAATTTATCAGTTAAATTCAGATTACTGTATAAATTGTTACTTAGTTCAGATTACTCGCATTCATTGTATTAGCTGTACCAGTCAATAATCCAGTATTTCTGAATAAAATTGTAGTATGTATTATATTAAAAATGTTTCCTACACTTCGGTCAATAAAAATGCTATAGAATAATAAAAAAGAATAAGGAGTAATGCTAAAATAGCAGAGATCCTAATTTCCTTCGAATCAGCAATGTTTTGAACCAAATAGCTGATTACGTATTGATTCAATCTCACACATTCGCAATGGTTATGTATATAAGAGAAAATTGTAGCTCAGTAAATGTACAACAGGAATTACGTATACATATATACAAAATGAAAAGGACTGGATAAGGAAAAATTCCTGTGTAATACGTATTATAGATATTAGTGAGTAAGGGTGATATTTAAATGAAACAAATATATATATACAATATATTGTAGAATAACATAATATTTATTGCAACATAAAAATTGGAAAGCACTGTGTATTATTAAAAAATATACAAACTTTTTTAACCTTCTAGGAACAAGAATTTAAAATAGCACTTGTTGGAAATATTCCTTAGCGCTTGAAAATTATGGTTAAGGTTTCTTTTCGTGCTTCCTAAATAAACAAAAAAATTTATTTTTAAATTCATACTTTATTTAAATATAGCTGACTACTTTATTCCAAAACATATTTATTTTATGTACATCCAATACACAAATACTTTTTGCCAGAGGTAGTATTGTTTTAAAAATCCTGTTAGCAATAATTGTTGTCAGTCGTGATTGTTATGTATATTATATTCGTCATTAGAGTGTAAATATTTATGTAATTACATACCTGTTCAAACAAAATTTCGTATCACCGAAATTAAACAGATACTTGATGTTTCTGTCGAGGTCTATTGAATCAAAAATGGTATTAAAATTTCACCAACCTTTATCAAACTTTTCACGTTATTATGTGTTATATATTTCTATACTAAAGGTTTCTTTTTTTTTAAGTCTTCGCTCAAAAATGAACATTCTAGTGTTCGATAGGAAAAAAATTTGGGTCACAGAAGAATTTTCAGGCAGCATTGATCTGCTAAGTCGGCATCATCATGTGGACGATACAACCTAATTCCTGGCGATTAAATGCAACGATTGCGATAAGGCTTGTAAATTGAGCGAATTATGCCGTTGGTACCGTTGCTCGACGTAGCCACGGCCGATTAACATGCGCATTACGCGAGGTCGGAACGCTCAACCTGACATTTGCATTAGAACGTGTCGAACAACCTGAGACCTCTATAATACATGGTGCTTAGAGTTACTTGTAACTTTCTGTTTTATTATTCGAAAACTGTATTCTTACTATCCGTCTTGAGTTCTGCCGCTGCAAAGAAAAAACTATAAAAAAATGTATTTGCACGCTAAACAAATTTTGATATTTTTCTGAGGTGATTATAGAATGAAATATGGGGATCATTTTAGAGGATATTAGGTAACGTTACGACTGTATTTTCATATCGTAATTATTATTTCAAACTTTAAAATGGCAGAGGTATAGAACATTTTCTACCGTCACAACTGACAGGACCTTGTTAATTGACACCCAGCAGATTTTCGAAACTGTTAATTCGATTGACTTCAAATTTGGACAGAATATTCCGTATAAAAGTATCTGCAATGTAGCATACGATTTTTTCGATATTTTAATTTGTCGAATTTTTGAGAATCCATATTTTTCAATGTAACAAATTTGTTACTTTATAATACTGCCATTTCGTTACTTTTCAAAATTATTCAAGTTTAATGTTTAATTAAATGAAGTAATTTCATAATTATTTTTCATTTAGCGAACATTTCTTACCAGATGTTCTAATGACAGTAAATGCTATTGTAATGCGTTGTATCCTTAAAAAAGAATGTTTCAAATGTAAGGATAGTTTGAATATTCACTGTTTGATCAAAGAACGAATCTTATTATAAAGATTTCTTGAATCAAATTATTAAATAAAAAAACACCTTAGTATGATACGGATGAATTTGTCCCGATTGCACCTACAATACCGAATAGAAAAGATTATATGGCGTCGTTTAAAAAACTGAAGGTGACCTTGATATTTTATTAAAGAAAATGTTTTTTGGGAATTTTCATTGTTGCAATATGTTGCCGATTGAGTATTAACTAACTTTTCTTTATAAAACTTCCTTGTCAGATTATCAGAAGTGTCCGATAAATTGTGGCAACCGTTACGATGAACACCCTGTATATTACCTTGAAACTACCATTCTAAATCTTATCACGAGTTTACATGCCTTACCAACACATTCGGACAAACGAAAAATCGAAATTCTGTAGAAGGGTGCCGCGTTAACAGAGCGATTCACGATCGCGATAGGAAATGCTGCACATTAGCCCCCGTCCTTCTCGCCGACAAGTTATTAGTTCGTATGCTCCAGCAATTTCAATCCTTCGCTACTTCCAATTTCCTGAGCGTCATTACCGGAGAACGTAGACCCTCGGCCAGGGAGAAATCTTACGGTGTCCTCGTTGGAAGAAACCAGTCCTACCCGTAACTGCCGTTCGAGCTTCTGCACGCGACAGCCATCGGCTTTCGTTCCAACGCCATATCCGTAAGCCCTCTCACTCCTGGACCAATCGTCCCTCGAACCCGCAATATTCAGCTGCCTACGCGAAGACTACTCGTCGCACACACACCCGACGTCTCCCACTGTTGCCTATTGAACGCGGAGGAACAACCTCATACCTGGATCTTTCGTTTTGCACACGAGTGCGTATCCTGGAGAAATGCGCGGTGTAGGGAGTGGGAGGGGGATATCGAGAAATGAGGCCGGAGAAAAAGCTTGGAGGTAGGGAGGGGATACCGAGGTCGGGACGTGTGTATGCCAGCCAGAATAAGGGGATGAGGAAGAGGTCGCAGAGGTCGGACACCACGTAAATTGCATACCCGATTGCGGTCTACTGAAGAGTGGCGCCCTCCACTGGGCAACCCCCCTCTTCAGACCGTACCAACCCCAAACTGGATCTAACAAGCCAGCAACCACAGACTAGGTTCAGCTTGCAACGGGACTGCCACCTCTAGGGACCGCCGGCGGGTAAAGCCGGTGAACTGTCCCTCATGTCCTGACTGGAAACCCCTGCTTCCTTTCTGTATCTCCCTTCCTTCCTATCCTTCTTTAGCCGTGAAAACCTTCGAACTCATTCAGCCGTCCTAACAAGCTCGCTTAACTTCAGCTTGTAAACCTACGGACGTTGCCATCGTATACAGTATTCGACTGTTGCTTCTCTGATCGTGGGGTTTAGAATATAATAAGACTAGGGATATGCATTGGATAGATGGAAAAGGGATGGAAAACAGATGGAACGTAGACCGGGAATGACGACTATAAAATCAGAGGATATCGTTAACTTTTATTATCTTACTTCCTGTGTCGTATAGCACCTTCAATTTTAGACTTTTTCCACATCTTTGCGATTCTGACTTTTTCGATTCTGGTTGACATAAACGAACAATAAACAAAAAATCCGAACATTCGGTCTGCAGTCCGCCACGTGGGCACGACAAACCTGGGACCCATCCGCGCTGGGCCTTACTGAGGCGCGTTGACTTGCAGACAATACTGCCATAACTGTTGGGAGACTCTAAAATTCGTCGCGGTCATATCGCATCGTGACCATGTGCGCGACATTCTTCTGGCGTCCGCTTCGCCCTGAAGGAAAGGTTTTCCACCTCCACATCACTCAGGAAAATCCAAAAATATTCTATCCCCTTCAGGGCACAACCAATTAGGAGACAAAATTTGGTAACGCCATCAGCGAACCTCGAAAAAGCGGGACGCCCCACAAAACTCGAAGATTTATTCGTTCACAAACACTCGAAGACACACATTCGCTTAAAAACTAGGGGTGTGCGAGTAGTCGTAATTTACAAGCTGAGCCGAACTCGGTTCGATTACTCGAGTCGAGTCGATAGTTTGAATTTTCCGAGCTACTTGAAATCAACGAACTGTTTGACAAAAATGCGAGCTACATGAGAAACTCAAACGACTCGAATTTAGCGAGCTCTCTTGAAAATGAATTTTCAGCCCGAAAATGCTCGAATTACTCGAATATATTCGAACAGATCTCTTACTTTCGAGTTACTAGTAAATATTCGAACTACTCGAATTACACGGAGCAGATAAAAGAAGAAAAAAAAGTATCTTGTATTCGTCGGATAATTCTTATCGAATAAATTTATTCATTCGACGCTCGTCGAAAAATGATACTTTTTTTATTCGAACATCGAATAACAAATCAAATTTTTCGATCCTTTATTCATTATTCGAAATTTTTATTTAGATAAAAATTTTGCTCGTACGAAATTATTAACTGATTGCGTAGGGGATGTGTGTATTCTTGTTGAAAACATGAAAATAAATCAGAAACATTCAATTAGCCTCTTATATTTTTCTTCCTAACAATTAGATTAGTATTTGGTAGTAAATAGTTAAATATTCGAGTAATTCGAGCAATTCGAATATTTACGGGTAACTCGAAAGTTAAAGATCAGTTCGAATGTATCGAGTAATTCAACAATTTTCGAGTTGAAAATTCATTTTCAAATAAATCGAAGTCTTATGAGTTCTCGAATATTCGAACCGTTTGAATTTTACAAGTAGCTCGCACTTTTTTCGAACAGTTCGTCGATTTCAAGTAGCTTGAAGAATTCGAACGCTCGACTCGGCTGTCACTCAAATCACTTCCAAGAAACTTGAAGCAGTTGTCTAACATTAATTTGGCGGCAACAGTCGGAATTGTACGCATACCACGACGGTCGAGCCTGGGATTCATAACCCCAGGTGGATTCAGAACAGTATTAACGTGGACGTACGCGACACGATTTTAATTCACCTTTTTATGTTATATATATATAAAGTTCTACAAAAATATTCACGTAAGATTAACTTGATCTTTTTAGTACTATGAACCCATACACGAGTTTCGAAAAGTTATTTCTCTTTACATGCTCCGTGCAACCGTTCAATGAACTCTAAGCATCAACACTGTACCATCGTCTACTTAGTAGTAGCGTGAACCCCCTGTAGAACATCCAACAAACAAATTTTTTTATCTTTCTTTATAAGAATTGATTTTAGGACCTATGTTGATTAGACATTCTTTACTCCTCTCGATGAATAGTATAAAAGTCCCTAAGGTCTTAGACCCTTTTTAATCAGTCTGTATACCTCGACGACTTTTCCGATCGCTCAGTCTATGGAAATCTTGCACATTCTTATAGACTATTGCGTTTTGTTCGCATATGTTCTTCTAGTGCAGTCGTTGGGAACGAATACATAATAATCAATAAAAATATTTACTCGATGTTACACGAAGTGTGGAAAAATAGGTGAATCGATGGCATAAATGTACCGCATGATTTATAAGTACATACGTTTTTAATGTTCGTAGAGACAGTGGTATCTAGGTCCGTCTGAAACCCAAATGCTTCGTTCTTTTTAAGTATACTTTCAAACGCGATCATTAATAAAACTTCTGCTTTTTTATACGACCAAATATGAACAGCTCCTAGCTTAAATTATATTTACAAATCAATAAGATAGATATGACTTTTAAACACTCGGATCCAAATGAACCCGGTCACCGTACTCCAAGGGTTAATACATAAATTATAATAAATACTATTTTTCAGAATTAAGTTAAAATTACAGTAAACACTCATTACCCCCTTCCGGTATTACCACGAGTCTGGCTCGCCCACTGCGACATTCACGTGTAGCTGAACGGGTTAACATAGACATACTTCTACAAAATACATATAAACGTTTACACAAAATTAGCAAATTGAAATATTATATATAATAAATTTTAGCCAGTCCCGTTTTTATAAATTTATTGTATAAAAATATTCACTGGTATAACCAGCTATCGACTAAACGAAGGTAGTGTCGCTTCTAATATTCGAATAAAAGCAATTTTCAACATTTCGTTTATCGAGCTTACATAAACATACAGTTTGATTTGATATAACTGTTGTATCTGAATAAGCCCAACATAAGCTTACCTTGCAAATAGGTCATTAGGTATTTTCATTACAAACAAATTAACATTTAACAATTAACAATTAACATTTTGACTATAATCTTGATGGTCATGAAGTAATAGAAATTAATGAAACTAAAGACCTTGGCGTTTGGATTACACCAATGTTAAATTTTTCAAAGCACTACAATAACATTGTTAGCACTGCTTTCAAAACATTAGGCCTTATCAAACGTTTCTCTATTAATTTTAAAAATATTAACACCATTAAATTACTGTATTTTCAATTAGTCCGGACTCAGTTAGAGTATGCTTCAACAGTCTGGTCTCCTCAATTTTCAAAATATGTGTTAATGGTAGAGAGAGTGCAGCATAAATTTATCAGGTACATTGCCTTTAGACTGAACACCCCTATGCGGCGTAATGATCACGACTACGTACCTTTATTAAACACACTAAATATGACTTCTTTGGCTGATCGCAGAGTTGTCAACGATCTTTCTTTTTTATTCAAGCTTATAAATGGTCAGATCTCATGTTCTCAATTGTTGCAGCTCGTTAACTTTTGCGCTCCTTCAAGGTGTGTTAGAAAGGATCATATATTTTATTATGATATAGTAAAAACTAAATATGGTTCAGGCGATCCAATTTATCCAATCCTGAAATCAGCTAATAATTTCACGAATCTGATTGACTTTTTCAGTGACTCAATTGAATACTTTAAGGCATCCCTACATAGAGCACTAAGAACTGTTTAATGTTTAATCTTGTTAATATTTCATTAAAAATTTCCTGTTGTGACTAATTCCATACTGTATAATATATTGATGTAACTGTTTCTAATCTGATAGTCATTAATTGTTATATATGTATACTGGGTTAATACCCGTTAAATTACTAAATAAATAAAATAAAAAAAAAAATTATCACAATAACGCGTAAATGGGCAAGCAATATGTTCATTTATGATACTAAACTGCTGTACCTGAGGGGACAACCTGAATTAGCATACGATGAGTGGACTCGCTTAAATGTAAACGAACAGATCTCTTTGATTTGCATAATAAAGGAATACTGTATTTGGATAAAACATTCTTCAAAATCTTTCGCCTGAAAAAAAGTAACGCGTGAATTGGTCCGTTGCATTTTATAGCGCAGACGGAAACCAACGACCGAGGTTGGCTACGAACTTATCCCCGATCATATCTGACACACTTTTTTGTGCAGGTATAAAGATACACAGCCAGATGTAATATTATTCAAACTACCGAGCCAGAAGTCTTCCGATGAAAACATATTTCTCTACAATGAAAACGTACTTACCAAAAGTGGGGCATGAATTGTAGAATATAAATGGAGTGTTATTATTATGTAAATTGGAAGACTAAAGGGGTACAAATGACGAAGGTAGATATTATCGCTGAGTTCTTGTAGTAGAACCATGAGTGAAGAGGCTTTCATTTAAAATTGAAATTATAAAAGCACATGCAGTGAATCGTATGCATTTTATAAGTGCCTACTAAAATGTGGCACAGGTAAGAGTGCAGTTACTCGTAAAAAGATAACGTAACTTTAGAAATGAAACTTATAGATAGTCATGACATGTAACATTGATAATAATTTATCGTAAATGATACTCAAAGTGCTTTTACTCATAACCGTAGTAATATTTTTGTTCCATTATGTCATAAAGAATATCGATAACAATTAACATATTAAATGGTATGCGAGTTTTGTACGTTTCCCCGGACCAAAGCAAAGTAAAAGTAATAGTAAGAACCATCTTCAACTGTTATCTAGTTGCTTATGTTATTTATTAATATGGCATTTTAAAAAATTTGGTAGGCCTAGTCATGGGCCATTGTAAAATGATCCAAAACGTACTATCCTATGACAGTCTACGAAAGCAACATCTAATGAAGTAATTTTTAATATGCTTTCGTAGGAACACATCGATGATTGTATACAGAAAAAAGTATTTTTCTTTATTCATTGAAGTCATTATTAAAATGTTTAGGTCAATCTGACTTTACATGGGATAATTAACTGTGAATAATGCTGTCACTACTCTGTGAAAAAATTAATTAGTTAAGTTAACAATTATAAAAAAGTATTAATATTATCATTATTTAAGAATTATACTTAATATAAGTAAATCAGGTTAGACAATATGTATGTGTGCTTAACAACACCATGAATATCATAAGAAACGAAGACATTGTTGCAGATTGACAAAATTAGTTGAATTTATAATAAGTTTCCAAATAAAAATAATATGTCCTTCATTATCTTCTTGTTCAAAAAAGAAACAGCCACAAAACTGTAGCCGATTTATTAAAACTTTTATTCGATAAATCTAAAATAAACGAAAAACTTTGATTTTTTCGAATGTAAAAAAAAAGTTTCAGTTAAACAGAAACTTTTATTCTGCTCTGAAAAAGTTAAAGTTGCAGTAGCTGTCGAAGTAAATTTCCCGTTAACGAGACAGAAGTTTGAACTATCTAAAAGTGTATCGTATTGTCAACATGAATTGCAATAATTATATGCAAGAAAATTCTTATTTTCTCCCTCTATCACATTTTCAATGTCTTGAAATTGAAAAAATTCTAATTTTTATATTTTCCTCTAAAATAACTGTTAAACAATATGCACATGTTCCTCGAAAACATCTTCCAATCGAATGACAAATAAACTAATGTATTAAGATGAAAAAATAAACTTAGAGCAGAGGGCAAGTGTTATAACAATTAAGAGTTTAAGAATAACTTATAGAATTTGTAAAAGTTGCACTCACAACAGCTCCTTATGTGTCATAGGTATCTTTCTGCTTGTACTCTTCGCCCCTATAAATTATGTAACGCATGCCGAAAACATGTAATAAGTATAACTACTCTAATGTATGTCGAAATATCTTTTTATATTACTGTATACCGAATATCGAAACCGTGGGACAACCAAGCAGGCATCTTACAGCTCAACCAGAATTTCCGATGTTCCACAGAATTATTCATTTTCTTTCTTCATAATTAGATTGCGGACTTCATCCACTTATAGCTTATAGAGCTCTGCGAAATATAAGAAACGGCAAAACTTTCATCAGAGGCAACAAGTTTTCTATTTTGTTCTCAACCCAATAAGGTACTTAAAGGACGAAAGAAATTCTTATTTTTGTTCCACACTTTGCGCATCATATAGCTACTCAATAGACGCCCAAGTGGCAAAGAATACAACCTCATTGTATACTTCTCGAACTGTCAAAGTTAAGTTTACCCACTGCACACACTATTCATCAACGCCCCTCGTCTCGATATTCCTCGAGTTCCGAGTATTGTAATCACCGAGTCGCTAACACCGTCAGAGACCTATCTGCTAATACGTCTTAATGTTATTCGTCGAAATTGAAATGGGTCCCGAAGGGGTTTGATGACGTCGTAGGATGAGGAAGATGGGTCAAAGGGCGAGGAAGAGAGAAGTTCCCTAGGTAAAACGAGGGAAAAGAAGAAAAGTCGAATTCAAAGGCGGGGATGAAGGTCGAGTACGACAACGAATAAGGAAAAATTCTAAAGGAAAGACGAGGAACTGAACAGAAAGAAACGGAAAAGGGGAAGGGTAAGGAGAGAGGCAGCTAGAGAGCGCGGCTTCGAAGCTCGATTATGTGATATAAAGTTCCCAGTAAGAGAGATAAGGAGGGAGGGCCAACGAGAGATGCACCCCCGTTGATTGAGCCGCCACCTTCAACCTGCCGTGAACACATGTGCTGGTGGCAACACTCTGATTGGAAGCCAGATGGGCTCTTCAGCCTCTTACCTTGGCACAAGTTACCCTCTCTGTTTCCTTTAGCCGGTTGTTATCCTCTCGCTCCGTCTGTTTCCATCTCCGGTATCTTTTTCTTCTTCGACACCTGAAACACAACCCTCTTTCACAAAGTACCTTTCGGCGGAGACGATAGAAGGGACTATCGGCCCGTAGCCGCTGACTCGTCTGCATGGAAGCTGCCAACGCCGCGATCGGATTGAAACGAACTTTGGATAAGAATGAAAAACGAGGAAATAAACTCACTGGATTTTTCCAGCGGTTCGACGAAGATAGTTGAATTAATATCACGTAGGAGTGTAGTATTTATCTGGAGGTAAGGACAACGTTGTGTTTTAGAGAGCATGAATATACGAATGCTGACGTAAAATTCATACGTTTAAAAAAAATGACAAGGGATGTTGGCGAAATGATACACGGCACTTTTTCTGTAACTGTGCTCAATTATTTATGGGACCAACCTAAGAATTTTGCCGTACTTGGTTGCTGCTACTTTAAGACTTTAAGGGAGAAACCACCTTTTTTATTCGAAACGTTCCTTGGACTTATGCGCTTGAAACTCGTAAACCGCAAAAGATATTGGAAAAAAGTTTAGATCAAGTGTATATTGTTTTTAGTTGGCCATACATTGGTAGGTACAAATTTAAAAAAAAAATTTGTTGTAAATATTGTTTTTAAAAATAATTTGTTCGAAAATAGGTTTTTGAAAATTTGTTCCTACCGATATATGGACAACTAAAAGCAATAAACAATCTATCTAAACTTGTTTTATATATTTCGTATCGCTTACGAGTTTACGCCATTAAAAAGATAAATCGCCACATGAACGTATCGAACGTTTATCGAACACAAAACAGTATCGTTTTGATTTCTATATAAAAACTGTAGCAAACGATCTCTGAACCGTTCATACTTGTAACCAACAATAAAATACACTGGTTCTTATAGATCCACTACCATTACCTGAGAAATTATGAAATTTAAATACTCTTCTGGAATAAATCGCATCTGTTCAATATGTAGCTTATAAATAGTATTATTCGAATCGCTATTTGAGAGTCAAAAGTGAGTGTTTCTCTTGTGTATGGAATCTGATAGAACAGTACATCAAGTAATCAAATTTCTATTTGAATCCAGGCCCTGTAAGTCTGCCCATAAAAATTTATATTTGTCTAAACATCCATAGTCTAAATATAAGTGTATACTTGCAATATATGTATAATTATAAATGAATATTTTCGATTCTACAACTGGCTGATATCGTAAGTAAAATATTTTTTAAGCAGCAACTAATATTTACTTCCAATATACATACGTATTAATGGCAAACTACGCTACTATTATTTTGAGATAAGTATTTTATTGAAGGGTAAGTAACAGTGTTTTAAATCAAAATGCGGATAACAATATAATACACAAGCAAATCATTATTTAGAAATGTTATTTTATGGAATACGTTTGTTATGAGCAATAACTATTATTTAAGTATGATGTATATCATTGGTACTAACTTAGTAAAAGTGGAACGAATTAGATTGAAATGAATATTTTGATTTGACGCAACTGGAAGAGATAAAGATTTAACACGAAACACGTGAATATCTGCCACTGTATATAAAAAAATAATTGCAAGGTGCCTACGTGACCGCTAGCACAGTTTTTATGTAATTAACTGACTCATTGCCCGCGACGAGCCTTTGTCTCCGTCTATTCGCAACTAACCAAGTTAACTAAAGGGTGCTCCCTGCAATAAACTACTTTTATTACCGGCGCTCCGGTCCTTATAATTGTATTCTTCTCTGTTTTCGGTGCTCCGAAGTATAGTTTGTCTACTTACTATGATCTTTTTGTTATGTTTATTTATTTGTGTACAGTTTGGTGACAATAAACTACTAATTGTCCGTTATAAACCAAGAAGGTGCTCTTTCGAATTTCTTCTTCGAATCTAATCTTGAACATAAATATGAATATTTAAAAACAGTTATTCTCCTATGTTAAACAATTTCTTCTGAATAGTGATTCAGGTCGATAGGAATTTAATTGAGTGAACAAATTTTCTATATACTTTCATATTAGCAGAATTCAAATATTTAAAATTACAAGGACAATTTATGTTCATGCAAATATTTAATTATACGAAGGATTCTCACGAGCTTTTGAAGCCATAAGAAAGATACACATCTAGAAGTCTTTCACGAAACAGTCCCAATTCTAGTCTCCGAAAACTTCGAGTGAACCAAATAGAAATGTATTCTAACTGTGGCATCAACTTCGTCGAGAAAAGAATACCCAAGTGGCATTGTAAACTTTTGAAATCCTGTTCATGCAAAATACCGGAATTCTGTTGAATGATCCTTTTGGATAGGCTTGTTCTGTATTCAGACTTTCGTGCGTGGCGGACTCTTCTGAAAGAATTTGAATAAAACAAACGACGGATCGCGAAACCCCTTCGAAACTTCTAAGAACTAAGATCAGAACTACCATCAACTACATGACCCGGATTTCGGGAGTTCACAGTACAATCAAACCGAGGCGAGGTTTCAATTCTTTAACGCCCTATACAGTGTGCCTTCGAATCGAGGTTTGACTTTCAATATCTCAAGATTTTACATAATCTATGAGCACCATATACGATATAGTTGCCCCATAAAAGGAAGCCTCAATCTGTAAGAAACGATTTTGTAAATTGAGGTTAAAGAGCATTGTAACTATTTTCATCGAAAAAATGTATATTTTCACTGTGGAACCCAGTTACTACTAATATACTATACTAACTAGCAGAACTGGGAAAAGTTAATAGCTAAATATTTCATATATTATTTTAAATAATGGATACTATGCATAATTCAAATAAAACAATAGTTTAAACATGACTGACAGTAAATCAAATATTTCTACTGTATTTTAATAACTTGAAGTATTACTACACAAGCGTTGATAAAAGTTGACAAAATACATTTTATTTTAATTGAAGTGCAATTCAGCGCCAATCGAGCTATGAAAGAGGGCATCAACAACAAACTAGAAAACAGAGTCAAACGTCCACTAATATCTGCAGAACAACAATCATTGATCTACTGCTTGTATTATTAAACAAAACTGCTGAACGTGCTAATTACACGATAAAACAACTCAAAGATAACCAGGTTAGAGTACAAAATATCACGTCTGAAATAGTCAGGAAAGCAGTTAATGTACTCAAAACTAAAAAAACTGGACACTGCACCTATAAAAAAATGAAAAGAGTGACACAGTAGTAATTCGAGGGCTAAGGCACACACAATCTGTATAATTGAGAAATTAAGTAGAAATTAAAGACACTCATTCAAACATCAAACTGATTGAAACTGAAATGCTACATGGGAGCGTCAGAAAACATGTCGGACAAAAGTTGTAGATTTAGACAAGAAGCATCTTTCATGTTCTCCTTTTTTCGTGCAACAAGCAGTTTTCGAAAAAAATAATAGAAGCCTGGAAGAAATAGTACACTTTTTTTCAATTTGTAAATTGAAATGAGTCTTGATCATTTTTTATCAATAAAGACTACAAATATGTGTATTTATATATTGAGTACTAAAGGACTATTTCGTTTAAAACATAAGAAATTTATTGAAAACGTCATAATTTTATTATTTTTTAAAAATTATTTTCGGATTAGGCTGGCTTAGAACTTACAATTAATTTAGACAAGGAAGTCTAGGCATTGGCGTAACTAGGTAGGGGCAAGGGTGGGCCTGAATGATGGTCCAGAAATGATTGAAATATGTAAAAAAAAACATTCGTCAGATGGTAAAATCTTATGTTATAAGAAATAAATACTTGGGCCGAAATGCAATACGCAACGCAACTAACAAGGAGTGTATTTTAGGTGTCCGCCTCCGATTGCTTTGGTTTTCGGATATGTTTTAGAGGACCGAAAAATAAGAGAAACGTATTTTTTTATAGCGGCCCGTTTTCATATTTAGGGGGTGAAACCACCCCTCAAAGTTTCGACCCGGAACCCCGGAAGTACTATCTCGAAAACCAGAGGAGATACATGAAAACTTCTAATGGACGAGGTCTGCGGTTTTTCATGTAGAATAATATGGTGCTAACAAATTGTCCAAACTATAATTTGTTTATAACAACAAAATTTCGGGTAGAAATTTCGAGTGGTGGTTTCACTCCTTGAAGTCGCGTCTCAGCCGATAAAAAAAATACGTGTCCTTTATTTTTGACTGCTTAACAGACATACGAAGTTTCATCAAAATCGGAGGGGGACACTTCCGTGCCTTCCCTTGTGAGATATACACGTAGTTTCCTCCAAAAAGGTTCTCAAAATGATATTTTTTTGTTATAAACAAATTGTATTTTTGACAATTTGTTAACACCAGTTTATTGTACATAAAAAACCATGAAAGCCACCAATTGAAAGTTTTCATGTATCTCCTCTGGTTTTCGAGATAGTACTTCCGGGTCGAAACGTTGAGGGGTGGTTTCACCCCCTAAATATGAAAACGGGCCACTATAAAAAAATACGTATCTCTTATTTTTCGGTCCTCTAAAACATATCCGAAAACCAAAGCAATCGGAGGCGGACACCTAAAATACACTCCTTGTAAGTACAAAAATACAATACTATCCTCATTACGTTAAAGTATTAAGTAAAATTGTATTAGAATTAAGCGGTCTAATTTTTGCATTCTACTTAACTAATAACCCTGCAACATCAATTTAAGGGTCGGATGCAATTAAGGGAACTAGCGCTCGAGAATGTGAAAAATATTTTCGCAGAGATAAAACGGCAAATTAAAGCTTATACATGGTACATTTTAATTATAGGTATCTGCACATGATATACTCTTAATTTTAGTAAATCTCAAAATTCTTTTATATTTAAGAATTATGTTTATATTCTTCTCTTCTTAGTTTTATTGCTAAATAAACATGTAAATAATTATTGCAAAATGTGTAACTTTATTTTGTGCAAGCCACGTACGTGGTATGAAATACGTAGGTGCCTGATGGGGAGTGTTATGGGCAAAAGCCAGGGGACCTGGCCCGCCCAAATAATTGTAGTTACGTCAATGAGTGTAGGGTACAATGGCTACATCAGCTGATCTTCTTCTCAAGGTGTTAGGAGCAACGAAGGGATGACTGTATAATACGTTCAAACATTCCTAGATTTAGCTATGTACTTTTGTTACTTTTATTCTTCTCAGTACATAATCCTTTGTAGGCAGGTCTGCAGCCAAACTAACTTGTGGTTCTAGTAAAACCAATGCATTATTTAAAAGATTTGAGTTAAATGACAAATTTTTACAGACAAAACCATCAACTTGATCTGGAAATAGAAGTTTTATTAAAGGACTTGTGCTAGTTAATGAACTGGAAGTTGTCAATAATACGAGAAAGAGGGGCGTTAAAGTAATGGAAGACTACAATAAATTATTTACGAAAGACAAGGGGCAAAAAGAGTATATTATTGAAATTGTAAATGATTATCGCTAACAATTTGCTGGTCATAAAAAGAAGACTTTGTCTAGAAGCTAACATTTGTAAGCAGATAAAGTTAAAGATAAATAAACCATTTATTTTCGATTAAACCTTCTTTTTCCTTCTTACAAATTATTTGTCAACTTTTATTACAATAATTTACAAAAAGTGTACAGTTTTCAAGAAACCGTTAAAACTTTTAGTTGACCTGACAAACAAAATCAGTGTTTCCATGAAAAAGTTAATCTTTGTAGTTAGTTCGAGTTTTTTTCATTTTAGAAACGTATTTTTAGAACGATAAACGTTAACAAAATACGGAAGAGAATGCCTCGATTATTTTTAAACTGTTATTTTTGTGTTTCCTTATTAAGGAAACAAGAATCTGTCCGGGGAAGGGGGGGGGGGATGAACGCGATAGTAAAAATGAGTCTTAAAATAGAGACACGGTGAGGCAACGGATATCTGAGTGGTCGCGAGTGAAATGGAAGTAACGTAATAAAAGACCCACGGGGAGAGATAAAAGACGAGCGTGATAATACGGAAGAAAATAATGCCGGTAAACTGCCACATCTTTCGCTGCATGTTTTTTCGTCATATATTCCGTTTCTTGTTTCTATTTTCGCTCGACAGTGTCTGGATTTCCTTGTTTTAATTCCTTCCTCGCGTCGAGCGTAGTTATTCATTACTTTCGATCATTACGAAGAAATATTTTTCTACAGTTTGATAAATATTATTGTTAATCGCATCAAAGTTATTTTTGCCAACGAAATATCCGAATGTTCTTTAAACTATTTACAAATCAAATTTATTTCGCCTATGAAATTGTATCAATATGATAACATAACAGTTCGAGTAATTAAAAATTTAACAAGTAAATTTATATAATAGTGTTACAATAGGTTACTTCATTTCGTTCGCAAATACATACGTAACAAGCGGTTCCATAGACCGTTTCTACTTGCATAGGTATAGTAAAGCCTTCCGTATCCACACATTCATTATCCGAATACCCTAATATTCAAATGTTCTATCATACGAACAGTGTATCTCCTAGATATCTAGTGCAAACATACTATTTATACTTTCTGTTGTTCGATGGAATGCAACGTAGTTACGTATGTTAAAAAATCTATTCTATAATGTAGCGCTAAAAAGATGTGAAATTCATAAAAGTTTAAAAAACCACTGTGACTTGTCTTGAATTCTATTTAAATAAATGAAGTTTAGTATGAGAATAGTGATAGCTAGACTGCGGAACTTTATGCAAAATAACATTTCTCGAAGTGATTTGTGAATGTAGATGTAAAGATTACATTTTCTTCGAGTTGTTAAGGATTTTATTATGATACGAAGAAAAAAAAATGCATAAAATCCGTTGTCTAGTGAAAGCTCTGTTACTCGAAAATTCCTACATCCAAACACTTATGTTGCCCTATTAGTTTGGACACAAGAGGTTATTCAGGGTGTTCCTTCACAGTAATCAGAAAATTTAATAATAACAAAATTTTCGTCGAGCCTTCGTTTTTTAGTTATAAGTATGTAAAAGTTAGGGTGAAAGTAGTCAATCAGCAGACAAGCGGCAAGCACAGGTCAACTGAGCAAAGGGGTCTACAGTGCCGTAAAAAGTACAGACCTCGATTTCACGTACATCTAAATAGACGCCTACGCGTGTAATTAATACACTCGTGTTTTAGTCCCTGTAGATTTTAATACAAGGGGAAAAGGGTACTGAAATGTACGGTTACACATTTATTTTAATATCTTAGGATGCTTTCTCGATGTTTCTCTTGCAAGAAGTATTCCACACTATGCATGCTCTTCACCTATGCAGAATAAAAAAATGTTTCACATAAATGTTATATTGGATAATAGCTTTCTGAATAACGAAAAATTAATACGCCAATCCATTTTTTTTTAAAATAGAATGGCTCTCGTAAACAACATAATTTAAAAAAATTCACATCGATATTTGCAGTACTTTCAGAGAAAACTGCTTGCAACACTTTATGTAGGACACCCTGTACACATCTGATATCATAATGGGAAGTAAAGAAAGTCATAAATAATGAAGATTCTATAATCAGTTGAATAGATTATTCTGTCTACAATGCTGAATTATATGAACATGTATAATTCTAAAAGGAAGCACGTTGTTTGTGTTATGAAAGTCGTGTAGAAGACGCTGAAGAGAAATGTGTCAGAAATGGACAGAAACAGAAAAGAGTTGTAACGAGTATCAACACTGGTCTTGACAACAATTGAATATCATTCAAGAATAAGAAACTCCCTAACAAAACGTAAGTTCTGACAATTACCCGACTTGTTCCGATAATTACTGTAGTTTATTTAAGTTCACTAGCCGAAGATGCCACATCGATCTGGCAGTGACACTTATTATGAAATGGTTTCTTTTATACTGCAACATCCAGGAGCGGCAATTAGAGCGCCTACAAACCAGAGCATTTGTACCCTGCTCTGGGAAAATAGCGGGCGTGGGATATTCTGTCTTTAGCAGCAATGAGGTGATGCCTGACTCTCTATTGCTGCTGCGACTCGTTAATGGCATCGTGGTATTGTTACGACCGAGGCCTCATAAAATCCGACTATTTCAGTAGTTCTTGCAAATGTACAGAGTTTCGAGAGGCGGCGTAGTTTGGAAGTTTTCGAAAACAACCACCTGCAATGTTGATTTCAATAAAATTTCACACGTTTGTGGGATTGTAAAAAATGCTGACTGACACTATCGGACAAAAGCATGGGAACAATTCTGATAATTAAAGGTAAGGGAAAATATTATTCTACAACGAATTAATGAAGGTAATGTGTTAAAACTGATGCGAAGTGACTTGTATATGTAACGATTCCATAAATTTTATTATATCGTAACAGAATAATGAGTTGCTGCCCCATCAATCATGAATTCTGGTCTCATACTTTTGGCCGGTAGTGTATGTAAATCCCATTTACCTTACACAAGTTTGTACAATTGTGTTTAACCACGTAATGGACAATTTCCTTGGTAAATATTCATATTACGGAAGGCAGTTCCGATGACCTTGACCTTAACTTAGTTGTCAAGGTCATCCTTCGCAGTGACCTTCAGAAGGTTTTAGCCGTCGCTCGTTTTTTATTAAAAAGTTTTAAACAGAAATTCTGCAAAATGTAGCAGTTATTTTGAGTTTTGAACGGCTCCAATGACCTTGACCTTGGCGTATGTTGTAAATGTCACTTTCCTGAGTGGCCTTGAGAAAATTTTAGTAGTTACTCTTTATTTGTTAAAATGTTATTAACAAATAAATTTCACAATATAAAGTTGTATAATTCTGCTGCAATTTTCAGACTTTTTTGTTTACAACTTTTTAATACCAAACGAACGACGGCTAAAACCTTCTTAAGGTCGCTGAGGAGGGTGAACTTTACAACGTATGTTAAGGTCAAGGTCATCGGAGATGTCTCTTCTATTCTAAATATTTACCATTTCCTTCATAGAATAAATAAGTTTAATACTGTGCAAGAATTTTCAATATGACACAAATTCCTATACTACCGACTAATATAGTCAAATTTCCTACAGTGTCTACGGGACATGTTTATGGTCCTCATTTAGTTTTTACTAGGGATCATCGTTTTGAACGTGTATTGAAGATGCATGCGTAATAAATATATCCATATCTTAGTCCGAGTAATTCTTAAGGGGTCATGCTCAGTCACAAATTTTCAAAAAATCGATTTTTCACTTTCTACATTTTCTTTAAGTACAACATCTCGAGAATATTGTGTGCAAGTTTCAAGGTAATCCGATTAAAAATGACAGAGTTACAGGCGTTAAAAAATAAACATTTTATATAAGTGTAAGCTTCACTTGAAACTTTAAACGCGTTTTTCTCGAAAGTACATTTTTCAAATTGGTTTTCAATATTTCTCGAAAACTACTGTGTCGATTTACATGAAATCTTTTGCGCCTTATTTCAAATCAGAAAAACTTGTCCTTGAACGAAGGATTTTTTTTTCGTTCCATACTTTTTTTTTAATTGACCAAAAACGAGTGATTTTGAGGTGAAAATCGCACTTCTTCAGGAAAATTTCTGCCATTTTGATCCTGATCAATATTTCGAAAAATTCCACGTTCAAGGACAAGATTGGTTCTTCCATTACATAAATCTTACTGAATTTTTAATTGCAGATGAACCGTTACGAAGTTACAGTGATCACGGCAGACCACTTTTTGTGAAGAGACATCCGGGAAATCGCTCACCATTTATTTACTAATAAATATTTTCAAATAAAAAAATTACCTTATAATCTAGAAACTGCACTCTTTGAAACACAATCACATTTTGTGAAAAAGGTCTTATAGTTTTCGAGAAAAAAATTCCCAAAGAACACTCTTTTTTCGGTCTCCTGACTGAGCATGACCCCTTAATACACGGGTAGACGGGTACTGAAACCGAACGGTACAAGCTATTAAAACACATAGGGAAGTGTGGTTATAGTCACCACTGCCGTAACCTACATATGTTTCGTTAGGAAGTTTTGCATTCTTGAATGACATTCAATTGTTGTCAAAACCAGTGTTGATACTAAAAACATCTCCTTTCTGTTCCTGTCCGTTTCTGACACGTTTTCCTTCAGCGTTTTGTACACGATTTTCATAACTCAAACAACGTGCTTCTCTTTAGAGTTTTACATATTCATATAATTCGGAATTGTAAACAGAATAATCTATTCAACTGATTATGAAATCTTCATTATTTTTAATGAGTTTCTTTACTTTCGATAATGATATCAAACGTATACAGTCCAGATAGCACATGGTGCCTAATAACTAATAACGCTTTGAAGAAGGTTTAAAGGCGCTTTAGACCGAAAATAGCCGTAAAATGGGCGTCTTCAAGGCATCATGGCTATCTGGGAGGGTGTCCTACATAAAGTGTTACAAGCTGTTTTCTCTGAAACCACTACAAATATCGACGTGAACTTTTGAAATTAACTTAACTGGTTTAGGGTGGCGAAATATTTAGTGGAGCTCCCTATTTCTTTAAAATTGAATGGCATATTAGTTGTCCGTTATTCGGAAAGCTGTTATTCAATATAACAATATTTATTTGAAACATTTATTTTGTGACTATTTATTTCCGAATATTTATTTATTCTTCTTACAACATGTTTGGACTTTTCAATTTAGAAATGCTTTGTATTCTTCTCTTCGTGTTTTCTTTCAAAGTAGGTACAGTAATCAATGGTTACTACTCATTACTTGTTACTTACGTAAACTCTGACAGGAGCACTATACGTACCTTACTGTGATAACAACTTGTTGTTCACATAAACTCCGACAAAAAGACTTTATGATTTCAGTAATCGTAAATTAAGAAATATAGAATTCGTCATTTTTATACTTTTCATTATACTGGTGTTAAATGTTAGAAGTCTACAAATAACCTGCGTTCATAAAAGTTAATCGTTCATTCAATTCCTCCATCGTCAACCATTAGTAGACCGCTGAAACTTCCTTCCGCCAAATACCATTCCCACCAAAAATTCCTTCGACATCCGCATCAATACCGAATGCCCACCGTCGATAATTACTTGCGGGTCGATTCAGTCAATAACAATCTCACTGAAAATCGCTTTATCTTCCTTACAGCAGATTCCGGTGGCGAATTAAGTGAGCGCAGTTTATTTGCTCGTATCGCCAGTATTTTAGAGGTTGGAGAAGAGTGAACTCGGTCGAAAGAGCGAGAGAGAGAGAGAGAATAGGATTGTGGGAGAAGGAGAGAGAAGGTGAAAGACCGAAGAGAAGCGGTAGGTGGCGGTGGGTGGGTTGTGCATGGACTCGCGAGATACGAGAAATAATGGCGGCACGTATACGCGCGCTGCTTGTACACACAAGACCACATGCACTGACAGAAACTGACCACCGAACAGTACCAATGGGGGCCTGCTCGCCACTCCGGTGGTAATAGTCTCGACAATAATCATTTATTGTTCCTCAATGGCGTCGACGCGGTACCGGGAGGTGGGTTAACAGGAAGGGCTAGGGGAGAAGTAGAAGGGGAATAACAATTTAAAGTCGATAGTAAACCTGATACAACCGTGCAACTCAACCGCATCCCCTCTCTCGTGGAGAAACCATTCGCCAATAATCGGCCGATTATAGAAGAACTTAACAAATATCCCCGACCGGAAAGAATTAACGCGCATTGCACTGGGATTATGACAGGGTTACGGGTCGGTTGTTTTTAGTGGACAGTGAGGTCTTGAATATTTATTTATTGCTTATTATTTATTATTCTTGTACTGTCCCATAAGATCTTGCCGGGTTCGCTGTTTTCAAAACGTTCTTGTCTTTAAATCGAAGCGGGTCCGAGAAGTTCCCAGAATGTGCGAGTATGTGCGCAAACCTCCCACGTAATGGGTATAAATTGGTACGGGCGTAACAGGGAAATTAATAGAGAACGAAGATGGAGCAACGTCAACTGCGAGCTATTATGTTGTACGAGCATCCGCTCAACATCTCTTCAACGGAGATGGCTAAGAAGATCAACGCTGCATTCAGGCCAGGTACTAGTAGCGATCAGACGGTGCGCTTCTAGTTCATTAGTGCCTCCATGAGGGCGATATAAGGTGTGAAAACCAACCCCGCTCTGGCCGGCCAACTACCTTCGACGAAGACGCTGTACGCGGCGAATTGGAGCTGCACCCGGATTCCAGCACGCGAGATTCGCAGAATGCTGTTCGGCAACCCCGTACAACCGTCGGCGACCACCTTTACAATAGAGCCATCTCAACTCGATGGGCTACCGCAAAGTAATGTCGCAATGGACGCCTCACGCGTTTACCGACCATGACCGGGTCGCTCGTGTCAGCATTTGTTCATGTTTCTTGTCCTGCCAACACCGGCAATACTTCCTTGAGGAAATTATCACTGGAGATGAAAGCTGGGTACTTTGAGAAAATGACACACGCCACGTCTTTTGGCTTCCTCGCGGTGAATTCCCGCCAATCCAACCAAACCCCGAATCCACACGGTAGGAAATTGATGCTGTCGGTCTTTTGGGAGTCGCAGGGAATGCTCTTCTGGGAACTTTTGGACTCTAACGCAGACTGTTACCGAGACTAGCTCCGCAAGCTAGCCGATGTCGTGCGGACAAAATAGCCAAAACGACTCAATGTCCAGCTTCTTGACGATAACGCTCGACATCACTGCATAAAGGTGACGCGTGATCAGCTCGAGGAGCTAGAATGGTGTTGTGATGACCCATCGTATCTATAACTCATCCCTCTGACTCACTTTCTGGTTTTCACAAGTTTCTCTTCCATTAGTCACATGAACTTCAAACCTTTGCACTGCGCCCTTAGTCACTAACCCCTACCCTTAGGTAAGACTTTAGATCGTAAGATATATAAGAATGTAAGCTAGCATTTAACACGTTGAGTGCCACGCAATTTTATAAGGAAATCGCCGTCAGGCCACGCGCGCTACTTAGAAGCGCGGGTATCGTGGTACAGCAATGCGAAGCTTTGTATTTTTAATAATACAATTCCGTATTAAATAAAAATGTTAGGTAACTAAAAACAATGTAAATTTTTTAGTCTTATATCATATTTTACACTGTCAATCACCGGCGACTGTCGCGGCCTGAACGGAAAGTTCAGTGTCAGTCACTGGTGACTGACGTGGCACTCAACGTGTTAAGGACAGTCTCTGTACAACCTGAAAACCTCTACGTTGCATTAAATCTATTATTCACAAGTTGTGTCTTGGCATATAATCCCTCACCTAAACGGTATATCTGTGCGACGGTGTAAAGTCAGTAATCGTGAGTATCGGAAAGTGCTACGTCTACGGATTCAACGCTTTCGCAGTTTTTACGCGTGGACCGTCACAGTGTACTATACCCCATCCACCGTGTAGGCATCGGCATTCTTGTGTAAACAGAGACCGTGGGGTGGGAATCGGCATGTGGCTTTGCCGTGCCGACGAACGACCGTTTCTTAGATATCGCTGGTTGGGCGACGAGCCGTCGCTGCGACGCAGTCCGCGACATTAAAGGCGGAAGCCGTCCTTGTGTGATCGGCGACGATCTCCAGTGACGATCCGCCGAACGCAGAAGTCATGCGTGTGTGAGAAAGCCTTTTATATAAAGGACGAATGCGATGACGAGAGTCAGTCAGGCTTGATCCGTCGAAGTGGAACATTAAACCACCTTACTATTAAAACGCTCGACATCCCACAACCGTATAGGGTGGACATTGCACCATCGGACTTTCACTTATTCCGAGCATTTAACGACATCTCCTACGCAAGAAGTTTGACAATTACACCACCTTCAAAGATTATATTGGTGACATTTTTGCATCCCAGCTCCGATATTTATGAGAGAAAGGCACTCAAAACTTGCCGAGCTGATGCCTGAATGTTATTGATAATGACGGTGATTATATCGTACAATAGAAATGAAGTTTGCATAAATACATAATAAAAATAAAACTGGTTGAACATGGCAAGGACTTATGGGACAGCCCAATATTAACATCATGACGACCGGCCAGTTTCGCGAATAATTTCCACCTCTAGCCGGGTGTTTCTGTCCAGAATTGACAAAGTATGTTTTTTGCTATGTAGGCAAGGTGGGGAAAGATTGGAACGCTACTCGAAGAATGTTATATTTATTGATGTTGTATCTGTAAAAAATATTATCTATAGCCTCAACATCTGTTTACCGAAATATATTAAGACTAGCTAAAAGGTAGACTATTTAAAGGATTCAGATATAAGGATCTAGCTGTTAAGGGATAAGGTTATTAATTGATTATTTCAAGCATTATTAATTTATATGTTTATGAAATTATTTACCAACAGTTGTTATACAGATCAAATCACAGATCAGAAGGAAGATGCATAGTTGCCAGTGACAAATTAGGGGTTAATTTTTTTGTTAAAGGGGTGAGCTTATTTATAGATTGTGCATATCCATAGGTGGTGTTGATTACAAATAATTAATGAACTAATTGATAATATTCAAAAGATGGCAGAAATTAAGATGAGAATCATTAGACATAGAAAAATTAGCCACTAAACGAGTAAAGACGCTATAAACTGACGGTACCTATTGGTGTCGTGTAGAATTCAACTGTTCTTTTCAGTCTGTCTGTTTTCAGTAACACGGAAGCACACAAAGCGAAATAAACAATTGTCCCGTCTTGCCCCGCAACCCCATCATTGCTCCACCTTCCCCTATGTAAGAAATTTCAATAACCTCGTGTATCTGTTTCGTCCCGCGTCGCGGTCGTTACTTTATTTATATTTTCGGGTCCTGGCTCTTTTAAGGTGCTAAAGCACGCCCTGTCTAAACTTACCAGTGATGTACGTAATTAGGATATGGAACGGGAGGGATAGGAAATCACTCTCGTTTATAACAACAACAAGATATATTCTAACAATGAATAAAATAAAATGTACAATTAAATCTTAACATACCAATGGTGATGAATGATTAACGCTTGCGGCTGGTTCAGTCGGGGGTTCGGGTCCAGGAAGGGGCGGAATACTTGCTGGCGCTCGGAGCCGTGATGCAGGGGTCGGGCACTGCGGGATACGTTGTCACCGTCTCGGACGTCGCACTCGCGGTCCGGTGTCTTATCGAACTCGCCTGTTAGGCCGCGCGTAATCGCAAAGTCGCGTCGCACACGGAAGAGACCTCGTCTCGAAACCCGATACTAAACAGCTGAGTGACAGGCTGTCGCTCAGCTCGCCGTTACGCGTGAAAAAAAAGTAGACGAAGCACCGTCTAACGCGAGAGTCGAAATCGTGAGATTAACTAAGAAGAAGAGAGCTTGCCCGGTTTGGACAATCGTTTTATAATGTTTTTCCCCCCTTCCTTTATTGAAGAACGTGGCAGATACGGGGTAGCAACAAGCTATTGTTCGTCAGAGAATTCTCGAGTCGTCGTGGCGGTGTTTCGATATTGCTGATCCGTCCGGTCCGTCGGTCAACGTCCCGTCGGTCAACGTCTCGAGGATTCTCGACTACGCGCGTAGCTTTCACGTGTCGCTGATTTGACGATTTTCGCTCGCTCTTCGCGTTGCGAAGTAACATGGTAAAATTTGCAAGGAAAAGAGGTAATATTCCTAACAGGATATAACATATCTAAAGACTAAGATGGTAGAAATAATAAAGAAATAAATAAATCTATATGTATAAACATAAATATGTATTTAAACCAGTTATTATAGATATTGTAATTAGATGGAAAAGTAATAAAAATTAAATACGATCTAGAAGTCCAATACACTATTCAGCATCAGAATCTCATATATATTACATATGTATAACATGAAATACGATGAATATCCGCAGCAGCAGGACCTAGAACCACAATAGGAAAGCAATCTGAATTACAACACACTATACCTTTATCAGATCGAGGAAGAAGTTCGTTTCACAGGGAGGGAAAATTTAATACCAATGGGTTCAGTCTGTGCGGCTCGATATTTCTTTTCATTCACGCTGGCGCACGTAAACTATTACAATCTATTTAAATCGCATCAACCCTTGTATTTAAAGACGCGTCCGGAATAATGACCGTCCGCGACAGGGGCGATTTATCAGACGCGGGATTCCGAAGCCAGACGTTATCTCGAGAAATCTGAGAGGGTCAGTCGACTGTTGATCGAAAGGAATATTAAGTGGCGAGATTAGAGTTATCTACGAACTGGTTCCAGTTCAACCAGCGATCATTCAAGGAATTCGATTTCAGCTACCGGTACGAGTAGCTCCTGTACGAAATAGTGGCCATCATGAAACATATTATTCCTCGGTAGTTTCAAACGTATCGGTGCTGGTAGTGTCATAAAGACTTGCACGAAAGTATGTAGACTCTAGATACTAGACTTTAAAATATTAGATGACTGTTTTAATGTCAATTACGCTGTGTAATGACTACACTGTTCAACAGCCAATTAACGTTCCGATTCCCACTACACGATTCTTATACTACTTGATGCCCTAAGTACGAATCTGCAAACCGTTTTTCTCTAGCACGTCAGATTTTTGAGGAATTTGATTTTGAAAAAAATGCACATTTTTCAAATTCAAACAAGAATAGCGGTCAAACTATAAAATGTATTCAATTTCTGTTTGCGCCAGAAGAATCTGTAGACTTTCTCGAATACAATTTTCGTATCGCTGCATCACGTGCATGTCTTATCGTTTCTGAACTTATTCTAGCACATGCTGCAATTATCCGTTGTTTCATATTTTCTGATGTAGTGGGTACTTCTTGATAAACAGCATTTTTCAATGCTCCCCAGAGAAAAAAATCTAATGGGGTTAAATCTGGAGAACAAGGTGGCCAAGAAACTAATGCTCCACGTCCTATCTATTTATTATATTTGGGTAAAGTTCGTTTAGTGCATCTCTTACTCTCCGAGCATAATGTGCTGGACACCCGTCGTGCTGTAACCACATCATTTGATGAACGTGTAGTGGTATATTTTCTAATAAAGTCCCCAACCTACTTCGTATAAAGTGTGCATATCGTTCGCCAGTAATGTAAGAAAGTTTATTTTACTACCACATTTGACCTTGCTTGACCTTCAATGATAGCTCGCTGAAGTCGTCTCAACACCGGCTATCACATGGCGATAAAAAAAAACATAACATTCCATTAAAAAAAATAGAGATGACCTTGAAATCTCCTCTATGCCTTCACCCACGCAGAAAATGTTTGTGTCGCAATATGACCCCCTCTATACTGTGTAAGTTTTGTATAAAACATTTTTTCATATTATTACAAATAACGGCAATATTCAAAGTGGACATAGTTATTGCCCCACCCTGTATAGCAGTCTAGTCTTTACAAGAATTAGTACAATCGCACATTATATAACAAGGCTTAATTTTAATATTTAATTACTTAGTATAATTGCTGCTATTTTAATTAGTGTTCTAGTGTTTTGTATTTGGTGTATTTTTGTGTATGTAAATAGTTTGATACTATTCCATAGATTTGTTTATTAGACAGATTTAAAAGTGATTGCGATTTTTATGGGTCTGCAAGCCGGCTATACGAAATGTTGTAGTTTTTTGTGTAAGTGGAGCAGTAAGTTAAAAGCAGAACAATAGGAAATAAGAACCTGACCTGTAAGACAAAATTTTATTCCAGGACAAAAAAATATAAAATACGAACCTTTAGTTGATTCGAACAAAATGTTGTGACATTTGAAGCCGCGTAACTGACTACATATTACAACTGAAGGTGTTTCCGACTTTATATCGTATAAAGTGAAGGAATAGTTATAAACAATGCAGAATAATGAATAAATTAATGATTATAAATTATAATCCACATGTTACCTAGCAAATCATTCTTTTAGAATTTCTTGTTTTTTCTGCTGATTTTTACAAACACAAATAGTAATGTAATTCATCGTAAAATCATATTGAATACGTTTTTCTGTTTAAAGATCATGGACTTACGATCGCAGTGAGCAAATTCACTCAAGATGAAAAAATCGCAATCACGGTCGTAAATGAAGTTAAATCACGACCGTGATCGTGATTCGGTGATCACTGTGATAAATCACCGTTAGTGATTTTGCACGCCATCTCTACAGCAGACCAAAAGTTCGAGTCTTTTGTCTATTATTTCCTTTTGTTAACGAAATTGTAATTGTAAGAGGCTGGTATCGAAAATGTCTAAAATGCCCGAATGAAGGAAATAAAATAATAAAATCTTAACAAGTATAAACAAATCTTCGATATGTATTTATTAAATTTTCATTATAGCCTCAGTTTAAAAAGTTGTAAAACACGACCTTTAATATTTTCTTCGCGATTCGGACCAATTGCAACTTTTTCAAATTTTTTTTTCACATCATTTTGTAAAATAATGTCTCTAACTTCACAAAAAAACTCAAATCATTTGGACCAATTTTAAAAGAGTTGTTCCGTTTTAGAGGGTGTACGAATACTTTTTACACCCACTGTAGATATTTTTTAATTCTTGCATATGTGAATTTTCTATAAACAAATTCACCCTTGTCATAAAAGAATGGAAAGATTTATGATATTATCAGACAATATTAACGCTTAGAAGGATGGGCAGGTTTTTTCATGACGTTTTATATTTTCGGGTTAGAACTTTTATATTAGTGTTATAGTGTTATACAACACAAAATAGCGACCCGTCTGAGGCCTAAAAATAGGCTTCCCGACCTGTAAATGTTAAATTAATACTATTTGGTCTCGACAATTGAACTCTTTACGTGTTTACGAATTATAAAGACATTTGCATACTAACATCAATAACACCTAAGGAGAAATATTAAATGAATTATATCCTCGCGTTCTCAACTTTATGGAAACATCTGAAAGGCTGGCTGCTTTCAAGGGTAACGGTTCTGCAAATCGACAACCGAAGACCGAGTCAAGTTGCGAGGGGAATCCCCTATGGACGCCAAACTTCCGTCCATTGAACATAAGCAATTCGCTAACACACCCGACAGGAAATGGACGTTAAGGACGCATTGAAGGAAAGTTCTAAAATGTAATATTATGTCCAAACAAGCAGTAAAAAGTCAACCATACAGGAAAATGACACATTTGTGTCAGTTGAACAAGATCACAAAAATGTTTTCTACAAATGAAATTTTCACCATGTAAGATTCGCTCATATCACTCCAGTAATTTATTTTTGAATAAATTCCTAAAAACGTTCCTTTCTCTTCTTTCTGGTGTTCCCTTCAAAGGATAATTGGTTCTTTAAACTATTGCATAGTCGGCACATTGCATGCAAATGCAGCAAGGCCAGACCGGATGTGTCAATCTACCATAAACAATATTACCAAATATTATACCTTCGATTCCCCTTTTTGCATTTCCTGTGTGAATAGCCTGCCGTACCTGCTCCTTGCAAATTAAGGACTGTCCGAAGTACACACGATCCCGTCAAGTTCGGAGAACTCGCACATTGACGATTTACGGTCACCAAACAGGACGATAACCGAATGCCTGTAGGCTTAATGGGCCCCGGGGCCATAAGCGGCAGGGTTTCGACAAGATTTGCATAACAATGCCCTGTCATTACGCGCCCGGCCCAATCAAACGTCGGGCACACGCCGTTTGCTCAGCAAGTGTTTATTACCAATGCGCCATGCAAATGCTACCGTTCCTGTACATCAATATATACATACGTCCCGCGGTTGCATTAGTAATTTCTCCTTTTGTCGACTTAGATGGGATTTCAGTCCCTCTGCTAATCTTCTCGCGAGACTAGGCTATAGTGTGAATCGTAGACACAAGATCGCTTCGTATTGAAACTATACTGACGAACATCTGAGGAAATTCTTGTGAAACTCACCAGTTTCCTTATGGAATAGATCAACAATTATTCGTTGCTCAATCAGGCTTGTTCTTCATTCTAGAGCTTAAAAATTCACAGAAGATGCTATCTTTCAAATGTATTATTTAAAGTAATGGATTTTTTTTGGGAATCTAATATGTCTCTGAATTCCTTATCAAAAAACATACAATATTCGATCATGTATATTTCATACCCCAACTTTGAGGGCTGTCTTCACTCCTTCAATATCGTTAGTGGCAGCTAAAAAAATATTTTTCATATGTTTGCATTGCAAAAACTGCATTGCAAAAATTTGCATTGTAAAAAGAACGATCTTTACAATTCAAATGAAAAAAGATTACGTTTTTGTCTTTAATATGTACTTGCGGAGATAAAAATTCTTTTGTGAAGGTAGTTTTTGTAAAAAAGGTTGAAAATATCCAATTTTGAGGGTCTGTTTCGAATTCAGTGAAATGATGACACAAACCATAGACATATCGAACTGATGGAAAAGCTAAGTAAACTTGGCTTATTTCCACCGCTTAATGTGAGATCTTTGCTCTACAAACCGAACATCGAGGCATGTTGTTTAGTTTATATTTTCTTTACAAAATGTAATATAAGAGTTTAACGTTCCATAAGTAGTGTTTAAGCCATGAATAACGATTTAGTTATTAGTACTTGTAACTCTTTTGTGTAATTAGTTGTGAGCCTTATGTAAAGCTTTATGACTCTTCTTTCAGAGTTCAATCTAAGCTCAAACAAAAAGAAAAAAAAACCATAGACATATATGTATAGACGAAGCATTACCATTTTGGGCGAGGGGGCCGTAGGATTGGAGGGGAAAAGACTGTGGTCGTTAGATATATAATACGTCGTTATTAATGGTTGGTGGGCTGCGTGCAGTACTATTATTTAATGCTTTATACTACTTATTAATTTTGTTAAATACATATATGTATACAAACTACACGACATACGGAATTTTTAACGTATAATAAGTATGTTCTTTTCATCTCTCATAACGTGATTGTATACCCGAATAGTACCGAAAAGGAACGAAGTTACCCGATTTATAACTAACCACCCCCTTACCGCGAATCTTAATTACCGAAACAGCAATTATATAAAAACCCCCTACACGCTAAATTCTGCTATCGTAGTCCCAGTCCCAGCGCCTGCTCAAGATCCTGATCGTGCTGGTGGGGATTGGGTACACAACGTGGCGGGAGAATGATATTTGTGTGCGTGGAAGTACATGTGGATGGGAAGTGCTCGCGTGGCAATGTATTAGAAGCCCACTGCATTTCAATTTGAGCAAAATCCCAGACATCATGTACAAAAGTAATCCGCTCGACGTGGAGTAACCCGTATATATCTACTTCACACATTTCTATAGGTTTGTGGGTGAGTGTTCTCGGCAATATTCAGCGAAATGTCACTCGCACTTCAATTGTAAGATGAAGTTGTCCAAAGGAAAGAAAAATGAATTCACACCGCGCAACTGGTTAATAAACTTTATTACAAAGTGAATGTGTTAACTATAAAATGTTCGAGAGAATCTTATCGATCTTATACGTTCGGTGGTTGACGTGAATCTCCCGTTCACGACGCAGGAAAATTCGCTCCACCCGATGAAACTAAAAAGTGGGTCTTGGGCCCTACCAACGCAAAAGCTAGGGCGCTTTCCCAGCCCACGCAACGCCTACAAACCCAAAAGAGGGGAAGCGCCAAACAACATGGAGTCAGAGGAATAACAAGGGTAGCGCCAGGATGGCTACACAGAAGACCCTTGTTCCCAAATATCGAACTCCGGGCCTTACGCAATGCGTGGCTAGGTTTACGCTACGTCAAGTGCCATCGATAGCGGTACGGTCAAGTCAACTTTCCCAGGAAGTCTCCTGCCGTACTTGAGTCCTAAACAATAAATTTAAGAAAAAGGCACCAGTCGACTCTCAAAATGACATTTCTTAATTTACCGTAACATAAATTAAATTACGATGGCCTTAACATAAGCTCGTCTCAACAAGGTTACAAAAGCATAAATACAGCAAGGTACAAGCGTCGACAAATATTGATACCGTTTACATTTCAGATTCGATAGAATAAAATTAGTGAAAAAGTAATTTTTCATTAGGCACAAAACTTTATTACAACAGATTATTATTGCAATCATAACGGATTAACTCACCGTATTGTTCATAATGTATTACGTAGGTAATGTGAGGAAAGTTTCATTGATGCTCCGTGCGAGTTACTCGTATACAATCAAGGGTCTCGAAAGTCAATTACAAGGAACGAACAGATGTGCTCGCAGGGTGTCGTATCCTGCTAGGGTTTTTATGACGATGTTATTGTCAGGGGAGTGTTTACAATCCCCGTGATTTCATTTCATTCCAAAGTGAAAGTGCGTTGCTGCCAGGAGAAAGGCAATTTGCTTTTTCCGTGTTATAAACACTCTTGTTTCCAATTAAAATTTAATATTCAGGATTTATATAGAGTTGATGATGATGATACCGAAATAGAAAGGAAAATGAATATTTCTTAGATACAATTACACTACTTCGATATTTATAGAGAATTAATTGAAATCTTAAAACTTTTCGGACATAACTTTACCAATGGATACTGAATAATGGATTGCAAATGTCCTATGAATGTTATATATTGGTTTTTGTTATTATTTTAGTGTTTTCTTATGAGCAACTGACACATGAAGAAAATTACAGACAAAAATATTTCCATAATTTTGATTAGCAATTTGGATGAATAATTTACTTTGGAACAATGAAAATGTTTGCATTTCTTTTAACAGATACTATAATTTCAGGTTACTTTGAGCAAGACTGGTTTCATTTCATTAAAATATCAAAAATGTATGTAAAATTCGTCATTATTTTGAATTATTTAAACTTGAACTGGTAAATGGAGATCGTCTTGACCTCGAAAACACCCGTGTTTAACGATAATTCATTATAACTACATATAGATCTGTGTCTCATTATATTATCACGGGCGAGTAATATATATTATAATTAAGATAAAACGCATTGTCAGTTTCGAATATACTTCAACATAGAATTGCAAAGAATTAACCTAAATCTGTCCCATTACTTTATCTACAGTAAATCTTCCTTGCTACCATTAAGAATATATTTATAGCAACATCGGTAGTCTCAAATTCTATGTCATAAGTGAAAAATTATGTTTCGTCAATTACGATTTTTTGTTTTAAAATATTCGGCAAACCTTAACCTCGTACCACCCTAGAATGGATAAAATGAAGATATAATATGACGTTCTCCGAAAATTCCTTCTTTGAAATTACAATTTATGCTTGTAAACGAAAAGATCGAATACTTTTGTCCAGCTAAATATAGATAAAAATTATTTCATATTTTCTAACACATAGACCAGGAATCTCTGTAACTTTTATGAAAGCCAGCTCCAGTCTAACAGTAAACACTTCGCAAGAAAGAACTCTTGTGACACCACCATAAAAACGAACAATAAGAAAAACACCTGTGTCCGAATTCATTTGTTCGGTATTGTGACTTGAAATGCAAATACGCTTGACCATTTTCTCATTAGTAATTCCGAGACAATGGTTTTACATTCACAATAGAAATACACGCCTATCGAGCTACCAAGGCTCGATAACCGTTATCTCTAACCGACTCACGATATTAGCCCGAAAATGCAGTAGCATAAACACCGTAACGTGACAGTTTCTGGAGCGCAGGATAGCCAAGTTCGTAATAACGGCTAGGAAGTGTAACGGCGAGTGCAACTCGACCCCACTTCGTTGTTGCTTGCCGCTCCAGGCCGGCGTGACGTAGATAGGAAGCGAATAATAATTGATCGAACCCTCTAAGCTTCGGCTATAAGCCAGTGATCCTGTTATTGCAGATATGCATGGACATGAGCGGCTGTGTCCCCTGTTTCGCTTACCTAAACGCATAGGTTTTACTCGAGATTTGCGTCGAACTCCTAAACTTTGTAAAACATTTGTTCGATTGCGTAAAATGCTTCAGTTGTTGTATTCTGTATGTTTATATACGGTGTGAATACATGAACATCAATGGACTACAGATAATCCTCGTAAAATATGATGGCATAGGTTGCAATACAACGTAGTGTAGTGTAAAATCTTGTTGCAACGTCAGAATGCCTCATTTTAACGCAACGGTCACTAAAAATAATACTAACAATAATAAAAAATAGTAATAGCGGGTAACTAGCAATTTTCGTCTGCCAAAATCCATCAATCGTAGTATACGTAGGTTCCATGTCCTTTGCACGTGTTATAAATAATCAAACTTTGCCAATAAATTTTGCATGTAGAAGTACTTACGATGGGAACTGTTACGTTGTACCTTTGCTATGCCACTTCTCCACTTTAATATTCGTTACCTTTACTTGTAAAATACTTTTATTAAGTGTCGTATTTAATTATTATATGAAAAAGGTGACTACGCATGCAATTTGGAAGAAGAATAACGATTGTTTCATATGTACAAGACAATGCGCAATTGTTGTAGTACATATTGTCAGTACCAAATGTGTCAGTATTCTAAAATCATATCTTTGGCATAAGACGTAGATTAGGTTGAGAAAAGTAAGACCGTTTTGTAGAAACTACGCATAAATAATGATTCCCATTTTGGAGGGACTATGTAAGTGAGAAAATTTTAACATGACGTGCAAATTTAATATTTAATTTGTACCAATAAATTAAATAATAGATACTTAATCATATATGTATTGTATAAAATTGCGTGTGTCACAGTTAAAATAGATTTCCTTTATATCAAACAATCAGGATCATATGTTTTCAAAGATATACAGTGAGTGTAAAAAGTATTCGTACACCCTTTAAAACGGAACAATTCTTTTAAAATTGGTCCAAATGACTTGAGTTTTTTGTGAAGTTGGAGACATTAATTTACTAAATGATGTGAAAAAAAAAAAATTAAAAAAGATGCAATTCGTCCGAATCGCGAAGAAAAATATTAAAGGTCGTGTTTTACAACTTTTTAATCTAAGGTTATAATGAAAATTTAATAAATACATATCGAAGATTTATGTTAGTTATGTACATACTGAAACTTTCATTGAAATCGGTTAATACAGAAACGAGCGACAGAGATCAAAAGATGTTAGAATTGTTAGGTTTACTACAGTTGTAGATCGAAAATCGGGAAAAACTGCGATTTTCAACATTTTTAATCCTTTGCAGCTCGTAGCAACGTTAACCGATTTTGATGAAATTTTCAACATGTATATAACTAACATAAATCTTCGATATGTATTTATTAAATTTTCATTATAGCCTCAGATTAAAAAGTTGTAAAACACGACCTTTAATATTTTCTTCGCGATTCGGACCAATTGCAACTTTTTCAAATTTTTTTTTTTCATCATTTAGTAAATTAATGTCTCTAACTTCACAAAAAAAACTCGTCATTTGGACCAATTTTAAAAGAGTTGTTCCGTTTTAAAAGTTGTACGAATACTTTTTACACCCACTCTACATCTGTTGCTCCTTGGTTGCAAACACAATAACTATAAACATTCACGTTCTGTATAAAGATTTACTAAAGTAATCTCGTTTATAAAAATATTAGACTATCATACTTATAAATCGTAAAGTCACTATGGCACAACGTTTCAACTACGATTTCTCACAGGAAACTGACGTGTTAGCTATAGGGCTTAAGATATACATATACCTGAAAAGTGTCGATCTATTCAATGGTATAAAATAAAGTAAATATTTCTACTTTTTCTATCAAGGCCGTATGACAGAAGTTATGAAGCAACCGATGTATTGTACAGCCAAAAATGAAAAAGAGAGTACTATTGACATGCGTATACATAACAGGCCAGTTGCAGGCTTCCAAGAAAAGGTAGATGCTATTACGTAATAACAAGAGTAAATAAATTTACAGTGACGATACAGAACCAAACAAGGATTTAAGTCTTAAAGTAACCACTAAAGCATAATGCCATCATAGTGTCAAGATATGGGTGTCTTAATTGATAGTATCATAACTGCAATGACCATTACCAAAGTAAAATAATTAGGTGATAAAGCAAGATAATGTAAAATGAACAAAAACTTATGTCTCAGCTTAGTATGTATATTATATCGGAATATTATTATTTAACTTATTATTTCCTTTCGTTTATATTAAAATAATTACGTCTTGTATTTTACTTTATTAAAATTGTGGGTATTTTCTTCAATGAATGTTTAGCGTAGTTTCGAGTTGCTTATGAAACCACTCGATGGTAAAACTTTTGTTTCGATGTACTGTCGTTGAACGTTGCTTAAGTTCCGGCCAAATGTTTCAGACTGTGACAATAGCCGGGATTATCGTAGGTGAAACAGCCTATACTCTCATCAGGACCAACTATATCGTCACGGTTAGGCAGCTTATCTCCGTACGGTGGCATGCTAATCAACGAGCAACTACACCTACATCCGGGGGTTGAAACAGTTCAGAAAAAAGCCCTTGTAACTGTTATACACAATTCAGGATGTTCGATAACAGGTGTCAGAAAATTTAGAAGGGTGATTCTACATGTCAAAATAAGTCGAAAACTACAAGTAACGAAATTGCAGTTGAATCTTCGTTATTCTAGTTATAAGCATTTAACAATTGGGATGCGAACTACCTGAAACTAACCCATCCGTAGGCAATCGGTAAGCACATGACAATTGAACAAAGTAGCCTACAGTTGTCGTAAAAAGTCAGTGAAGTAAAATTTGTATTTTTATTAATGTGTGATTCATTCGGTTTATTTTATATTCTTGGCCTAGGATCGAATGCCAATTTGAAGTCTTTGATGCCCCACCAGCTTGAGTCGCTGATTCGAACCGCTTGAAAAGTTCGAGCCTGACCATAGCGGCCATGGATTCGAGCCAATTGAACAGTCTCTACTCCGTTCGAACATATCGTGTGATGAGATATTGTGTATACATACTACTCAGATAAAGATTGATATACTTTAAGGAATAATAATATAAGAAAAATCGATAATAATAAGAAAAATCGATTTTTTGAAAATTTCTGACTGAGCATGACCCCTTAAAAAAAGTTGACCCCCTTCTTACATGTTTAGGGTTCGTATTTCAAAAAATCCATCCTTATCTCATGCCTACATCATGAAAGAAGTATACTATCCAAATTTCATATTTCTAGGTACAGCAATTTGTACTGGCCGTTGATGATTAAGTCACCTAAGCTTTTTACATGTACAGATAGATTAAAGATTAATGTCTTACTGTTCCTTAGGTTCCCCTACTTGTACAAAAACAAATCAATCACATATTTCCGGTACCACGATAAACATCGCTGTTGACTCGTAAAATTTGTTAACTCCAAACATCATTTATGATTTAACCTTCTCCGTTGTCACGCTACTACCGAATTATCCTGTACAGAGGATGTTCTTTAAAAGGGGGGTTACAGCGGTGAGAAGTCTGGAATGGGAAGGGGGAATAATATCGTCCCGTGGCGAAATCTTTCCGGTAAACTCCCTCGTGGCGTATCCCTACCGGCGTTCTTCCCGAAACGAAGAGAAAATTGGAAGAGACTAGCGGCGACTGATTCTACGGTGGATGAAGAGAAAGGTGCCAGGCGAAGAAGTGGAACCGTGGGCGAAAAAGACGAGGCCGCGGCGCTATTCCCCTTCAAACGCAGTTCCTCTGGGACTCGCGAATGAAATTTCATTTCAGGAGCGGCGTAATCTCGGAATTGTTACTTGACTTCGTTCGGTGAAAGGAGAGTATGAAAGGGATCTCCTCTGGATTCGTCCTGTAATCGGCGAAATCACCTACACTTCACTTCACTTCCCCCACACCCAGCTTCTATATAACGTCGCCCATTCTAAACATCCACCACCTTTCCCTCTTTAAGCAGCAACCCTTATTGTTTTGTACACCTGTGTTTTCAATTTGATCGAGTTCCTGGGCAAAGGTGCCGGGTAAACGAAGCTTGATAAGGTTCTAAAAGGAGTTCTAACTATGGCAGAATCGATGCAATCTGTGAGCCAGTTTGATAAATCGACTCATAACGAAGGCTGCAGAGCAACGTGTAAATATTCTGAAACACGGTAGTGTCGGGACTTCCTGTTTCAGTAACAAGGCTCGAATTGTTAAATACAAGTGCAAGACTTTCTGTGAATCGCTGTACAGCATCGGTGGAAATCAAGTACAAACGAGGTAATCGTTTCCTGGGTGATTACGGGATTTGGTATTTGCCTGGAATCACAAATGTTTAGTATTCAAATTACTGGTCAAATTATACTTCGTTTCGTGGTGAATGTCAAAGCGTAAAGACATTCGATAATAAGTAAAGAAGTATAGTAATGTTCATTTAGCTGTCACATTTTTTGAAGTTATCAAAACACGAAAAATAAAATGTTTATATTTTGCAGTTTACAATTGTGGGATTACTTTTTTCAAGTTGCTAAGAGGTTACTAATGAAAATGGTGGCAAACATAACCTTATTTGAATGATTTCAAATTACCCAGGGAATATGTGATTAAGGAAAAAGGTGTGAAACTAATGCTGTAATACTTCTGTGCATAACAATAATGCAAATAATAATATTATAATAATACTAATTTTCACAACATACCAAATACTGTTATAAGAGATTCGAATAACAAATAACAACCTAAGAGAAAATATCTTCACAAGCTGAAATTTGTTTACGGAATATTTTTACCATATTTTTATTTATCTGAGTGAATCTCGAGATTATACATATATATACCATTTAGGCATCCGTTTTTTAACGTTACAGTCAATGCTGGTTTTTGCAATATATGTATATTAAATTAAATAACATAAATAAATGTTTTTCATATCTTAAAATGCATATTAACAAACCCTAAACTGATTGTTTACTCTATGTTACATATTTTTTCCCTAGAAGAATCCTTAAAAAAACCGTTTTCTTACAGTGTTTACATGAGAATGTACCCTTACTTTATGACCACGTCTAACCGGTATTTCCATAACTTTTTCCAGACACACAATACGTTGATTAATCAAATCTCTTTCCGTTTGAATTTATTATTTGGATATTTTAGAGGTTCGTGCACTGTAGCCCCATCCTTCCCGAAATTTCACCGCTATTCATCGTAGCCTAGTAACCTAATTCCCCGTAGGAGATTAATCGTATAATTCAAGTTCGTCGACGTGGAGACGCGGCCAATAACGTATATGCGGTTCGGGCGGTATTATAGTCCGATTCGAGAAAGTCCGATCCGGTCGACTTGATCGTTCCACGAATGAGAGCGTAAATCAGAGAGAAGAGGAAATTAGATCGCGACGGGCTCATTCCGCGGGAATCTATAGTCGATGTGGTACTATTCTCGGAAGAATCTTCTTACGAGGGGAAGATTCGTGATTTTTTGATGAATCGTAACTCAGACCGTAGATCTCGACGACGTGATTAAAGAATATATCTCTTTCATGGACGTTTATAATCCCTCGGTTTTAAAATAACAAGGATTCTAAGTTGAAATTCCTAGATTTTTGTATTGAGAAAATTGACATCAACATTGTTACTAAGCTCTATAGAAAACAAATGAAGTATTGTGCTGAATGTTTTGCAAACTAAATACTTAACTATCTGTGGTTGGAAATTGTTAAAATTCAGGAATATCAAAGGCACCCTTTTCATGATTCTGTGTAAGTTAACAAAATTTTGTTTTACATATAAATTGAATTTTGAATCTTTAAACGCGTTTCTGTCGAAACGACATTTTCCGCTGGACGGATCCGTTCCAAATTTTGAGGACTCACTTTAGATATAAAAATATAGTTTTTAATCGAAAGAGTCCATTCTTCAATGCTTAGTTTTTATTTTATGGTCGAAAATTGAGCGTTTATTATAATGAAAATTGGTCACTTAAATTTTAACGTCCTCCATTTTGTAACAAATGAGTTTTTTTTGTGAAATATTTCGATTAAAGACTAGACGAACTTGTATATTAAATAAATTTTCCAGAAATTTTGATGTCAGCTGATCCAGTTTCGAGCAGGAGTGGTTACCGCGAATCACTTTTCTGAAAAGGTCTTCCAGGAAGTCCTGTACAATTCTTAAATAAATCAATATTTTTGCATGAATGTTTACCAAAATATTCTTTAATCATGTCTTTGTTAAATGCAAAAACTTTTCTGAAAATAAATGCACACGTTTTTCTCTAAAAAATTCCTAAAGTACCGCTTCCTTTTCTTCACAATCACAGATGACCCTCTAATAAAGTGTGCGGTGCAAATATAATGAAAGTGAGAACCGACGGTGGATATTCAAAAGCTATGATCGATAAATACTAAGAAGATAACAAGAATTCGTTGAATTCGTCGAAAAGAGTAAATTACGTACATGATTAACCATATTTTTGCGTATGCTTCTTCTCGTAATAAAGTTCCCACAATTGTTAAAAGTCGATATACTGAACTATCCAATAAATATCCAAACCACACACAAATTTTCACTGACGCCTCAAAATCAGAACAGGGGACTGGATGTGCGGTATGCACTCCCGAACATGAGCTGTTATTCAGACTCCCAGAAACATCCACAATATTCACTAGCGAAGCATTAGCTGTCCTACAAGCCCTGGAATACATAGAAAAAACGACACACAGCAAACAAATCATCCTAACAGATTCAAAAAGCGTCATACTAGCTCTACAAAACTTAGAAACAAATAACTCAGTAATTCAAGATGTCATTGAATTGAATGAAACTCTCAAGCGGGACAAAAGAGAAGTTTTATATTCCTGGATTCCCTCACATATTGGTGTTGAAGGACATGAAAAGGCCGATACAGCAGTAAAACTGGCTAGCTCTAGCTCTAGTACAATTCTAACAAAATATGAGCGCACATGTCATCAAGACTTCCGAAAGTATTTCATCAAGGCGCCAGCGGAAATCTGGAATGAAGAATGGAGAAATAGTAGACCAACTAAACTGCACAAAGTCCGTAACAGCATAAATAACTTGAACCCAGCGTCACTGTTAAATAGAATAGATCAAGTAAAAGTAACCCGACTAAGAATAGGACCCTCAAACTGGACACATTCATATCTGATCACAGAAACCGAAGCAAATATCTGCGATACTTGCAACGTTCAAAATTCTGTCGAACACATCTTGACAACTTGCCCTAAATATAATACGAAGAGGATCCAACATAACCTACAAAATTCACTCACGATCCTACGAGAAATAGATTCATGTAAAAGAGTTCTAGACTTCTTAAAAGATATCAAATTATATAAATTACTCTAAATACGATTGGCTACACTAAGTTACCCAACCGTGGTCACTAATAACCTATAGGGTGCATGTGACCTTAAACGCTCAATAAAAAAAAAGAAAAAGTTCACACAAATATACGCACAGTCTCCTGAAATGACCTGATAGAAACGTGACAGCTGAAAATCTTCGTGATAACCGTCGATGTATTCTTTCAAGTTCCGGCATATTTCAACCTATCAAGATGGAAAATGTCGCGGCTGTAACAAGAACGACGAGTAGAAAAGAAGGTCACGTCGAAATGCCCTCGCAATCGTCATCTTCGGATCAATCACGGAGTACGGCTAACGTAATCGGAAAGTCCTTTATATTTGACGAAACTAAGTTCCGAGGCAATTTGTGTCTCTCTTTGTAAGGAGTAGGCGAAGAGGAGGGAGAAGGAAAAGGGAAGGACAGGGTGCTACAGAGGCAGCAACTTTGCATCGCTCGAAGCTCGGTTCAGACTGCTTCGCCCTAATATAAGAAGGGGCTCCTCTTCGTCCTTTCTCTCGTTCGTTCTCATCTCGATCCCCTTTTTCTCTCTCGCTCTGTTTCTCTTTCTCACTCTCCCTCTTTCTCTCCCTCCTACCCTCTCACACTTCTTTTGTTGTACCTGCCTCCGACCGACCGCCCTCATTCGCAATTCCCTCCAATTCTTTTCTCGAAACAAGTTTGTAAAACGCAATTTTCTCGTAGGTTGACAAGTCATCTAATCGCACGTTGGAACACTGTCTACTTCCTCCTCCATCCTCCTTCTCCGCCGTTTTTCTTTCTCTCTATCCACGTATGTCGCTTTCCCCTATATCTCACGATCTTTTTTTTCACCTTTTGCACCGCTACGATGCCAGAAAGCAGGTAATCAACGATCGAAGCTTTTAAATTGGACGTTAAATTATTGCTGGGTATATATTAATGTTACAATTGCAACTTCTAATCAGTGTTAGTAACCATTTATACTTCGTTTTAACCATTATATTTACGCTCACAGTAGCACTGTTTTTCACTTATTCACCATAGAAATTCTTCGAAACGCGGTCACTCCTAATCGTGTGACAGCTTCCTCCCATAAACGAATAACAACGAAGCTAAAACCGTTACGAGTTAAACCAAATAAGTGATCAAGACTCGTTATACGATTTCCTTTGATCCGAGAATCAGCAAGCTGCAAGGGTCACTAAAACGCAAACAACATTCGACTCGCCATACGCGCGAGACCGACTGTTTCGGGATCGCCGAGAGGAGCGCATATGCCAGCTGGACACTTATTCAAACACGACGAGCGAACGTTTGGTGCATGGTGGTCAGTAACAGAAGCTGACGAGGCATGAAAAGAAATCTGGAAGAACTTGCTCAAACAGCGTTAATGCGGGCGACACGAATAGAGAGGGTGACGGTCCTTTCGGGAAGAAATTTTGACCAAACAACAGGTCGAATCCCATTTGTCCAGTCTTCGAAAGTCCCCTTGGCCGGCGAAGGCGATGTTTACGAGGTTTACGTACGCATGATCGTTGCTTTTGTCCCTTCTGTATGCTCAATGTGGCACTAAAATAAGGAAAGTCCGTGCAACGAGGGGAGGGGTAGGGTGGGTGGTAAGAATAATTACTGTCACTGCTGTGATTCTTTCGGATTTTACAGTTCAGAGGTATCCAGGCTCACGGCTTTCCGCATCGATTGGTTTCCACGTAGGGACGGCTCGGCGCAATAATGAATATGAGAAAGCCGTTTCATTTATACCACATGGATACGGAGTAGAAGGGCGGAATTATTATTTTGGCATCGTCCATTTATTCACGCGTCTCTGTAATCTTCTCATCGAACGGATTCCATGAAATTAACCTTTGGACTTATCGTTAGGCTGTTCTCTCTTCGAATGGAAGTTAGATGATTTTCTGTTAGACGAATCGATGTATTAGACCATCTGAAAAGTTCATGCCACGTGATATTCGAATCTGTTTCCTCACGAATAATGTGAAATTGTATATTGTAATACAACCGAAAAAGAAACTAATTGCATCTGACATAGACACATCTCCATTAAATTGTCGTTGAGGACAGTAAAATGTAACTTATGACGTTTAACAGTAATGAGTAAGATATTAAAAATTGTCTACACTATGGCTCCATGAATACTTTATAGCAACAGTAGATTGATCTTACGATCCATTTCTTTCAACCAGTTATTTTTATAGAATACTTTTGTAAATAAGTTTCAATTAATCGAACAACCTAATAAAGTGATGAATTCACTTTGCACAACTTGTATTACGAGGTATATTAATATACACGGTTTGCCTAAAATAATTCAATAAAAATATGAACTTTGCAGTAAACAAATTTTATTAATTTATTTATTTATTTATTTTTTTCAAAGGCCCTAGGGAAATCATTTACCAGGATGCTTTTTAAATAGTCAGTTACAGGTATTTGAATTTCCAAAATGAACTCATATTTGGAAATAAATAGAAGTCTGCTGGAGCTAAATCCGGCGAACAGGATTCTCTTAGGGCTTTCTACAGCCCACTGTAGATTACAGAATATTTTTTGCAACAATTTTTTTCAAAAGGCTTGTCACGAGATACGAAACAAGAGTCTACGGTTGACAACAAAATTTTACATCTTCGGTATATGTGCTCTAGTAAGTAGTAACCTTGTTAACAAATCCACTGGAAAGTTTTAAACAAAACGTACTTATACATTTTTCCTGTACCTTCGCCTTCTGAATTTTCAACGACTGTACTCTCGTTAACTCATGAAGAAATCAACCATCTGGAGGAACAATAATGAAATTTACGATTTGCCAAAGTTCTCCTGTAACTAGAGAGAAAAGCATCGGTACGATTTTAGCTGATAATGGAAATCTTTGGTTACGCATTACGCTAATACGGAGCTTCTTATTCAAGGAAAAAAGATTACTGGCCGATACGCGACGAAGCTTTCCGTAAGAAATGCGTCGACCAGCCTCGGATCGAATCAGAGAACGCTGATTTCGCGGATGAATCGGACAGAGTTATGAAAACGCTGTCGGCTACTGGCTAACGAGGTACACGATGTCTTTCAAAGAAAATCCATTTACTGCAGAACTGGTTTCTGGGCCGTGTCTAAGATACTATTATGGTAGCCATTCCTATCGGTCCAATTGCCGCTACTGCCACTGGCAGGAACCGAATATACCATGAACAGATATCGCTACGTGAAAGAGATGGCAATTGCCGATACACTTTTCAGACGCATTCATAAGCTTCGTACACGCCCTTCAACTACGAACACGTTTCCCGAAATAGTACGTTCGAGTACTAAAATCGTAATCATCCGTATCCATAGATGAGTAACAAAACTTTCACTGTATTCTGAAGGGAATCTTCATTCTCGAACATTTCACTATTGTTGTCTGTTTCACTAGAATGTATACTTTTATGAGCCTCTTGAAAGTAATCGAAAACTCAATTTTTCTTTTTTATATTTTTTGTTCATATACGATATTGTTATTCAATTTTACATGAAAATCTCAGAAGTCAACGGTTCTCTAATAATGGAAAAATGTGGTATTGGGTTAGATAAAAAATTGCTTCTGACTGTAGAGAAAAATGCAGACCTAAATATTAGACATTTGTTTTTGCGTTCAATCAATAATGCATTCATCACCATTTTTAAAGTCTATCTCTTTAGTGGTACTGTGTTGATCACATGTAACTAATGCGACAATTTAATAACATTCAACAGTGTACCTTTCAAAAAGAAACTTCCTGTATTAACTGTTTCAAACAAATTGATCTTTGGAGCTGAGTGGCATTTTTGCCCTTTCGAAGATAATGTACAATTTGGTCCCAGTAATACACTCTTTGGTTTTCCACTTCCAAATCAGTCACACACAAGTTTAATAATACCATTATTCAGGATTTTTTAAATTGAAAAAAGGATCGGAGAATACAATGATATAATTTATAGTTTGTAATGCAGTCGGTAATACAAGAGATTAATCGCTTTTATTTGTCAGTAGAAACTCAAACGAAGTTTTGGTTCAATCAAATGCATTCTGGTGCCACGGTGTATCAACTTTTTCAAACCTAGAATTACATGTAAACTCGATACACAAGTTAGGACAGCAGCAATGTTTTTGGGTCACCACGTACACTAACCAGATTAAAATTGTCACATTGAAGATCTTTTACATCGTGGTTTTATAAATGTTCGACGGGGACAATTATCATGCGAAACGTTAAAAATTTAATAGGGGATCGCTAATGTGGGTGGTCCTGTTGCACCCATTAAGCGAAAGAAGCAAAGCAAGTGTCATAGATTCGTTAAATTGAAATCTTTTCCATATAATACTAACACAATTAATACATACGTAAATTTGTGGAAAAAACTTTTGGACATTATACGTCGTATGGATGACCATAGCGACTGCAATACATGATCCTCTAATTGTTTTGAGCTCTGTATTTAGAAGATAAGTGAATACGTACCCAGATAACACCGTACATCCTAAGACGTCCGTTTCATGTCCAGTGTATATCCGAATGTCCTACGTCCATTTTGAACATTCCTAGGACGTTCGTGAGACTTAAATTTCGGATGTTCTAGAAACGTCCGTCCCAAAAGTCCTACGGATGTTCTCAAGATTTAAATTCTAAAAGTTCTAGAAACGTCCGTTCCAATAGTCCTACGGATATTCTCAAGACTTAAATTTCGGATGTTCTAGAAACGTTCGTCCCAAAAGTCCTATGAATGTTCTCAAAACTTAAATTTCGGATGTTCAAGAAATGTCCGTCCCAGGAGTCCTACGGATATTCTCAAGACATAAATTTCGGATATTCTAGAAACGTTCGTCCCAAAAATCCTACGGATGTTCTCAAGACTTAAATTTTGGATGTTCTAGAAACATCCGTCCCAAAAGTCCTACGAATGTTCTGGACTTAAATTTCGGATATTCTAGAAACGTTCGTCCCAAAAGTCCTACGGATGTTCTCAAGACTTAAATTTTGGATGGTTTAGTTTAGTATTTTTGCCAATGTCATTCCGTGCAAGGTGATGGAACCCCATGAACAAGGTGTCAGTCTTTAAAGAATCAATAGAGAAGTGTAACGACACTAGTGGTTTTGTGCTAAAACCTCAAGAAAGTTGAAAAAACATGTTTTTTCTTAAACTGTCTCTAACCAACACCGAATCAGAGTTTTGCTGTGAAAATAGAAATAAACACAGTGTACTTGGAGATCATAATCCCCAGACTTATATCTTCATTATAATTTCTTATAGGAAATTTAACCTTTTATTTATTAACAGAAACTAACTAGATCTAATTTCTACTAATTGCGGAAATCGCAGGAAAGTTAATCTTTTATTTATTAAGCACAAACCAACCGAACCTAACTCCTGTCACCTTGCACAGAATGAAACCTAACCGCAATTGTACACATTTGGGAAACGTTTCTTATACGTCTTTTAGGACATTACCAGAACCTTTTGTAAAATCTCTTTAAACGTTCCCAAAACGTACAGGGAATGTTAATTTTACACATTCGGGAAACGTTGGGAAAATGTTGACACAGAACGTCCTCAGGATGTTCCACTTTGTAAATAGGACCTTCCTAGGACATTTAAAGATCTTAACGAGGACCTAATGGGGACATATGGATCTTTTCGGGACATCCTCCGAATGTTCAGAACGTCCGGAACGTACGTCCATCGGACGTACATAGGGCATTTTTGTGCTATTTGGGTCTACATGTTAGGTAGTTTACATTACCACCTCTTCATCACCGTTTATTGAAAAGGCTGTGTTTCATGTAGCCAAATTCTTCACTTCTACAGAGTCATTGACCATACCAAACAAATAGAGCTGGTGAATGAAGCTAAGGACAACATAAACTACCGAATCCGATCAAACGTCATACCTATAGTTCGTCATTGCAAAATTTACGGTGACGAACTCACGCAAAGTACATTCTCCGGGGGAGAACATAATCGGATCGCGAAGTGTAATCAAACGGGGGTGCATCGACTTTGCTTGACATGCGTATACCTTCTCTTGTGAATCGTAACGCCAGGAAATAAGGGGTCTGCCAGACAGAGGAGCTCTGAGAGGCGAGATTCCTGTGAGAGGAGTCAACGCAAAGCAACCTGATTTCACAACGGCAGCAACAATTTCATGGGAGCAGTTCGACTAATCCTTTCCTCGGTCCTTCAGTATGGGTACGCTTACTTTTCACCCATTCCCCTTCCCCCTCTCTGTCTCTGTTTCTCACCGGCTTTGTTCCGAAAGTCCGTAACAGAGTGACGGTCCATTTTGCGGAATACATATTCCACGGTCATGCACATGGACATGTATCCATGTGCACTCGCAGATTAATGTTCGAGTTTCAACAAGCTTTCCCGGACTATGAATCCGTACGAATGCTCAGCAGAAGCCTGCTGGTCCTTTGTTGGCGCGAGACTCCATCCGCGAATTCGCTGATTTCGGAATAATGAATTCTGCCCAGGTTCGCCATTGTGCCTCCTCTTTTGGGACTGATACGTATTGGTTTGCTACATTGTTGAAAACGGAATATTAATTTTGGAAATGAGAGGGCTCGTGTAATAGGATTAGCGTAGGATTGCACCGGAAGTGGTTGGCATATTTATAAAATATTTTGCAGTAGCGAAAAATGCAGGATCTCTTCTTTACTTTTTGAGGTTATATCCAGTGTAAAGCAGTTGGTGTTTTGTTGTTTTGCTTTTAACAAATTTTTCAGAGTGTATCATTAACCACTGACAATCACGGAATTGCTAATTTATACCCCCAACATGGAATTGACGATATAAGACATAATATACACAAACTAAGTTTACAACTTCAAAACTTACAAGTTTGTGTGCTACCAGAGGATAGAGATTGATGTATGTTGATTGACGTTTTTTTATAAGTTTCCTCTTTTATATGTATACACGATGTGGGTGGCGTGAAAGTATTGTATTTTTACTAGGATATGATTGGTTAATTTTTTTGTCTCTGACGCAGAGTCAGTGAACAAGTCAGCGGGAGTGGAAGAACTTACTTCCTAGGGTATATGTGGAGAAGGTCCTAAGGTAGCAGCGCAACTACGTTCGGTTATTTGGCCTGTTATAGCCATACTAAGATAGTGACGAGTTCAGGTGTTTTCAGATGTTAAAATTCTAAATCTTTCTTCTACTTGGTGGAAATCTTCGCCTAAAGATGTAATAGGGTTGTTATTTGTTAGGTCCGTAAGTGGAAATAAATCGTACCTTCCGGGAACATCAGAAACAAATTGAATCGTAAATATGTTGTCCATCTTGAAATAATCATCTTTTTTCTCTAACATTATTTTCTAACCTGAGCAAAAATAAAGATATGTCTTGTTACAGTTGCGTAAATCACCCTGTATATACCATTTGAAAATTACCGTACAACTTGTACACACGTATATGGCCGACACTGTACTTTACTACAAACTTTATGAAATGTTACAAATAATTCCCGTCCTTCTATGAAAACTAATTTATTCACTCGGATTACTTGCATCTGCTTGAGCCGGGCGTTTACATCCCCGTTTGAGCAAACAGTGAATTTCATTCGGTGGCATTGTGTGGAGGTACAATCCCGCCTCTCACCGAATCGATGAAACCTGTTTCGAAGTTTGTCCGAGAAAGAGTGGTGAAACGAAAGTATCGTGGGGGTGGGATTGCGGTGCTCGTCAAGAACACAAAGGGTTTAGCGTCGTCGAATTCGTTTGTTTCGCACACGTAACAACCGATAACGAGAAATAACGGTTCCGCCGTCCCCGCTTACCATCCCGCTACCTCCTCTTATCTTTCCTACGAGTGGCTCTCTCGTATTATTGTCTCATCTCTAGGTCGGTCAAAGGATAATCGGAGGTGGAAACGACAAAGTCCATCCGGTCGGACGGCGATTGTCTCTGGCCTGGATACTCGTCTGATTGTCTACCGTGCCCGCGCAAAACCTTCGATCCCAGGCGCATCCACGCGGAGAATCCGGATGTCAAAAAGAAACGGGGAAAATCGGGCGGGCAGAGGGCGGCCTTTTCTGTGCTAACAAGGGAAACGTAAAATAACAAGAGTTGTCTGCAAACGATAAACTGCAAATAAATGGAAATAACTCGAAAGGCATGGTATTACCTGTTTCGAATGGTTGTCTCTTTTATTTCCCGTGGTGTCGTTGGAAACAACGAGAAAGTGACTAACTAGTATATCCCGCGCCACGCTAATTGTATATGCGGACCGAATAGAAGTTGTAATAAAAATGCGATTGACGATGACAAGTATAAATTTTGAGAAGCTTTTTTTTTATTTAATCCTGGCGGTGATGAAAGTTGTAGTATATAATAGAAAATATAGAATGAAATTTTTTATTATAGGATACTATTTTCGAGAACCACGGCTTTGAACACTTGTCAAGCATTCATCCAGTGAGTACGGTTGCATTCGTTTCTGCCAGTATCTTTTCGAGTATATTTCTCCCTGTGACTGTAAACACACCCACCCTTCATTGGACCATCACAAATATCTCTGTTGCTTCTGAGGACAAGAATACATTCCAGCAACGATGTTTATCAACCAATAGCGCACAATAATACGAACAGAAAAGAAAAAACAATTATAACCCGACGAAGAACTCGTTATTTTAAACTTACACACAAATGCTGAAAAATAAAAACAGAACCACTTTACTGCCAATGTATACAACCAACCATGTTCTATTTGATTGCAGAAGATTCGAATTACAAAGGCGAAAACGTAAACTTTAACACAGCTCTTATTTCACAGGATTACTTAAGGTATTTATTTATTTATTGATATACGGGTATGTAACCCTTTAGTATACAATCCAGTTATAATCAGTCAATTTTAGGTAACAAAGTGTTGTATAATCTATGCCTAAAAGAGACTTGGGAATACTATCTAATTACCTTAAAACATCCTAATACAAACTGCACTTTGTGTTGTCTTCTCCCTCCCAATGCCAACTCAAAGAGCTTTTTTCTGGGAAAGGGAGCAGCATGGTATCCTCATTAAGGGGTTGGTTGCAGATTTGCCATCACTGCGGACTATCCTCTGGGTTATAATCTCGCGCTTCGATCTTCGAGAACCATTACCCTTGAGGGGGATGAATTCTACTTCCTATTACCATTCAGAAAGTCGGGGTGTATGAAACGCTATTGAAATGCTCTGGACACGAACGCCCGAACTGAAAAATATGTTAACAATAGAGACGTCTGGTCGTGTCACCTACCGAGCACATTTAGCGAGCAATCGCTATCATTTGTGTGAGGTAAAATTCTTCATGCCATTAGCTGTGTCATACACAATGTATTCGAAAAGTACCTGAACTTATGTTTGCTACCAAAAAGATTTATAGGTAGACATCATTTTATTGTTTAATGTTCTACATAGTTTCCTCCTCTGTTGATACACTCTTGATGACGTTCATACAGTCGCTGGAAACATCTGGAAAAGTCTTCGACTGAAATACTCTTTAACGTCGTTGTCACTTTCCATTTGATTGCTTCCTCATCCTCAAAACGAGTTCTTTTCATGGCTAGTTTCAAGTTTGAAAACGAAATTTTGAAGATGAAATACTAGTATATGTATGTATATACTATGATCGCGAAGAAGAGAAATTGAAAATTGGGGTGGACGAATACTTTAAAACAGTATTATATCCGACTCGATCCATCGAAACATTCACACACGAAGGTACATCGGAGTCATGTCGAAATATGTGAAATTCAGTGAGTTCACAGTAATGCGTCGCATTTCTGCAGCCTTATTGTATGTCGATGGACGTATTGTACTGTTAAACTTTGTGGTCAGTCGATCACTGCCTGGTTCTCTCGAACCATGCCGCAACTTTCTCCCGTACCCTCGGCCAGCGTGTATCGACAAAATGACTCGGACGATCCTGAAGTAAATTTAGAAACCACCTCGCTCTCGACCGTAATAATCTGAGAGCTTGTATTATACCCGTATCAATAAAAGAGAAATCGCTGTAGGCTAACATAAGACGAATATCTGGTTAAACCAGCACTTTCGTCGATGCAATCGTTTTAATAGGCGCACGACATTTATGATATGACGTTTTCAGAAAGATATTTCGAGAGATTAATCTGGAGTAAAGTCCGTGATCACATGAATGTATTAAATCGCTGCATAAATATCTTTAAAATTAAAAAGTTAATTTTCTGTTTCTCTTCGTTTTATGAAGGAAATTTGTATCGAACGCAACCCTCAATAAACAAAAGGTAAGTTGTACACACTTTGTGACTCATATAACGCTTTAAGTATTTTTTTACAACCCCTATATCCAAACTGATTGTTCGAATTTTGTGTTTTTCTTACGGCAAAGCTAGACAATACCTCTCACTTTTGAAGAAAACTCAATAAAAAACGTAGTTTTTAGTATTTCTTTATTCTATCTGACAAATTATATTAATTCTTCATTTCTCTTCACAGCTGTAACTTAATAAAAACGTAACAAAAATAACAGGAAGTAACTATTTGTGCACTCTTAGGTAGGACATTTTGTACATGGTACTCGAGTAAAATGCTCACCCATTATGACAAATCTTCCCTATATAAATAAGTCACTACTTTAGATTACTTTTAATGAAATATTATAAAATTTTAATAAAAATAAACAATCAATAGAATTAGGAACACAAACAGAATAATACCCAATAAAAGTAGCAAAGTAAAATGTATTTAGTACCTACTCATCACAAATTATTCAGAAACCGAAAATAAAAGATTTCCTGTATTTCTTTCATCGGCCGAGATGCGACTTCGAGGGGTGAAACCACCCCTCAAAGTTTCGACCCGAAAATACTACATATCTCGAAACCCAGAACAGATATATGAAAACTTCTAATGAGCCAGTTTCATAGTCAGTTATATACAATAATATGGTGCTAACAAATCGTCCCCAATACAATTTCTTTATAACAAAAACATTCTTTTTTTAACTTTATTTTACAACTTATTCAAATTTATATAATGGCAAAATGTGATGAGCGTTTCATTTCAAATGCATTCTTATATGCATTTATGAAATGCCTCCTACAGTTTCGGTAAATCAAATCGTATCGGACGATATTACATTATCAGTCGACGTTATTTATACACGTGAGTGAAAGCATCTATTTTTGCGACATACAATAGTCAGTTTTATTAAATTTATATTGCATGATATAAAACGGGGTAATTATTCGGAATAGGTCCATCCTCACCGGTTTCAATGACCTTGAAATATGTTGTCATGGTCATCATTCTGAACAACTTTTCCCTATACATGTTACGCCGCTCGGCCTTAGTTTCCGAGATACTCAAGAAAATATGTTTCAATTTACATGACACTTTTTCCGGTTTTTATTTATTAATTAATTATTATACCACGCACCCAACATCCCACCAAACACAAGGCACACACACGATGTGCTCTGGGGCTCGACGAAGAAATTTCTTTCCTGTTTTTGGAGATATTAATAACTAAACTTATGTTTGGTGGGATATTGGGCGCGTGGTTATCACTGGGTGGTGTGTGGTGGGATGTTGAGTGCGTGGTTCACACTGGGTGGTGTTCTTCAATCAACTCTGATCAATACATACTATCAGTCATAAATTTAAGATTAGCAAAAGTTTTTTGTGAATATCCGAAAAACAGATAGAACCTCGTTTATTGTTTTGGGGGACTGGCTCCCGCCCCTCCCCTATGACTTGACAATATAGTCAAGATCAAAGTCATACACGAGGTTATCCCTTTTCTACATAATTACCCATACAGAACAAAATACAGTATACAGTATTGAATATATTTTTGCGAATATCTCGGAAACTAAAACCGAGCGGCGGTTACATGAATAGGGAAAAGTTATTCAGAATGATGACCTTGACAACGTATTCCAAGGTCATTGAAATCGGTGAGGATGAACCTATTCCGAATAATTACTACACATACGGCTTCTGCGTTACGACATATAAAATACATAAAAATAATATATGTTCTAAATAATCGTTATTATAATTACAACTTCTGCGTACCTAAGATAACTAATCGATTTGGCGAATGAAAATATGGAAACAAAAAAAAATGAGTAGTTTTATTATTCTACTGTTTATTAAGGGATTTAAACAAGATTTAATGTAACCGTTCTGTTATTATTACTGTTATTATTATTAGTGTGATTAGATTCGATTATTATTATCGTGATTACCAACGTAAACAGTGTCTTCTTAGTCGGATATATGTAGTTAATGTACCGTCACCTTAATTTGTTCTCAAGTTTCTATAGTAACCCTGTTTAACAGGAGAAATGTATTTCAACGCGTCAATCATATATTTCCTCTTTTCTTTTGTCACAGTTGTATTATTATATATATATAACAAAGGCTGGTCTATGTTTTTCTGCCACCAATTTTGCAGTATTGGTGGAATTGAACTCTGTATCTTCGTTAAAATTATATTTGCATTTTCTGTAACTGTTACTTTTCTGTTAATGATAGACTTTTCTAATGATTTTGTAGGGACAAAATCCTAATATGGATACACAAAAATAAATTCTTATGGGCGTCACTCATTGAATAGTATTATTGTAACAATATAATTTACAGTACGAAGTTAATCATTGGCTTCTGATAAAAATTATTTATTATTCAACTGTCACAGACAAGTTTGTCATTTAGTTATGTTAAACGTATGTCATGGAAATTTTTTTTAAATATAAAAAATTGAGCACCAATGCTTTGGCGCTAAAATTTGAAAATATTCAAACATTAAGTATAGTTAGTCACTTGGATCTATGAACGGGACATATGAACCGTTTATTTTGAAAGTGGTGTAAGTCCATTTTTTCTTCTTTCGAGATATTAAAAGGTTGGCATTTTAGTCGATTAAAAAATATAAATAAATTGTACTAAGTTTAACAATGTTTCAACGAATTTAGAAATATGTAATTTGATTACATAAATAACTTTTATTTGAATTTAACTAAAATAATATATTTTTTCTGGGTTGTAAATGGACTTACTCCACTTTCATAATTATTGAATTGTAAAAATCATTTAATTTTAATAATCAAAAATATAATTTTACTTGAAATACAATGTGTTTTAGTCTGATTTTGTTTATAAAAACATATTAAAAAAAAATAAAATATTTTTTATTCTCAACGTTAAAAATATTTACTTATTGGTAAACTATTTAATGATAAGTTTATCATTATTGCGAGCTTAACCTTAGATACTGTTTTTCATTTAGGCTCATTATGTGGAAGTTTTTTGAAATATTCATGATGCACAAGAAGGTATATAAGGCAATAACTGCATCATATCCTTATATTTTTCGTATGTAATGGGTCTAACATCTTTATACAAAGGCATTAGTGTAATTTTTTCAAATTTTGGCGGTCTCCCTCGACCGGTTGGTGATAAATCTAAAGTCTTAAATTCCGTGTCCTCCATCGCTGTTTTATATAAAATAGTATATTATGCACTTTTACAAAACCACATCCAACATATTTACAGCCAGTTTATTTTTTCTCCTTCAGTATTCCTTTTCCTTTTTTGAACTGCATTTTCTAGATATTTTGTTGAAATGAAATTTTCACGTTTCATTTCGTACAAATTAAACTTATTAGTTATTTAATTAATTAATTTAATTAAATTAATTAGTTATTCTAAGGAAAATGGATTTACACCACTTTCATAATCAATCGTTCCGCAATTTCATTTAGTGACGAATTTTAAATTGATCAAAGCATATGGATATTTTAAAATACTAACTGTGAATTGTTTATAAATAAAATGTGCACACTAAATTATAAGTAAATTATGTGATTACTCAATTTTTTTAAAAATGGTCTTACTCCACTTTCAAAATAGACGGTTCATATATTTCTAAAGAGTGTTCCCTTACTGTATAAAACAACATGTACAATAAGTCACTTATTTGTTATACGGTAAAATTCTCGAATACAGCCCCGATTCGTCAAAAAGAACAGACTTACAGAAAAAGTAATTCCTTTCAAATAGAAATCTGCTTACTCGAAAACGTAACGAACTCGCGATTCGCATGCTTATCGGTGCAAAAAGAACACACGGGGAGCGGTTGCACGGGGCACGGTAACGACCAAAGGACCAAAGGGACGGTCAAACGAGTTTTCGAATTTTCCAGCCGACCACTCCGATGCAAGGGTCAACCAGGTTAATGTTTCCCTCCCATTCGAGCCGAGCGACGTTTTGCCTTCCTTCTACCTTTCTCTTTCATTCTGTCCATCGGTTCTCGTGCATATGCACGCTGTTCTTTGTTCTCCCGAGAATCCTTCACCCCCTAACCCCCCCCCCTGCCTCCCCCTCTAACCCGTTTTCCCGGCCCGATTGTCTCCCGTCGTTCATTCCAATTTGTGCTCAGACGTTGACCCGTATTTTCGAGGCATTGCCGGATGAAGGAGAACGGTCGGACCGTGGCAGCAAACGAAATTCGAGGGAAAATTTTCAACCGAATGAAATATTTCCCGGGGTGGATTGAGAGTTTGGACGTTTTCCGGCTGATCGGACGTTGCACCGTAACCGCCGACGCGGAAACCTCCATCCTGTTTCCGGCAGACCGCGCCGCAGCCGTCACTCCGTAATCTCTGACACCTACTTTTGCTCTTCGTACACTTTGAACGTCGAAAAATTGATCGGCAACATTTTTCCATTCCCTGCCCGCAAAATTTACCTACTTACTCAGCAGGATGCCACTCGCTGATCTGGAAATTAGGCTCGTTTGAACTTCCTTCTAATTCTAGATATTGCATTAACAAGCAATCCTATCGCACCAGTGGTTTGATAGTACGAAAATGTGGCAGAAACTCAAAACAATAAAATTCAAAAATCGGTGTTGTTTTGTTGAGGTTAATAACTGAATATAATTATTTTACTTTTAACCCGTAGCCAAGTGTAATTTTTCTTTGAATTTACAAAATTATGTTCCTTTGCAGTAAAGTTTACAGAAACATATTTGTGTTATTCGATAGAATTTGGAAATGATATTAACGAAACTGATAACCCAGAAGATAAATAACAAGAACATATGTTTTTTATATTGGCTGTGGATATGGGCGCAGCCAGGTTATCAGCCGGGGGGGGGGGGCAAAAATATTTACACGTCTACTGCCACAGTGAAAAAGGCTGTACGTAGCAGACACACTTTGTTTTGTTTTCAAAGTCACAAATCGTTGAAAATGTATACGTTTCGCTAACAGAGGCTGCTGGTCGTTTTTGAAATTATACTGCAATATTAAATTGGGGGGGGGGGGGCAAAATCCTATTTTTTTCTTGTAGAGTGGAGCAAAATCAGCAATATTATAATTTAGAAATATGAGTTTCTTTGATTTTAACACCACTTAATGTGCTTTACATATTTTAATGTTACTGTATGTATCTACATATGTCGAAAAAGTTCTGCAAGAACATTGTCAGCTTCTTTAGATTGCTTTTAAATGATTAGAATATAACTTCTTAAAAATATAACACCATGGAGTTTATGCCATGTTTTGGTGACTTCAAACCACTTTGTGTTGGACGACGTATTATACAAAATATTTAGTTAATAATTTCGTCACGTCTACACACATCAATAAAACGTCATTATTGTTTTACTGATAATGTATAATAAAAATAATGTAATAAAGAACTACCCCCGATCATAGAATGCACTGAAAAATTATAACAAGTCGAGTTTATTTAGTTTTAGCATATCATTATGGTGTACGTTTAGATATACATTATAGACCATTAAAAAGGAACCGTGGTTACTAAAGAAAAGAGAAAATAAAATAAACAGAAAATACTGTAGCATGAAATGTATTCAAAGATCTTCTATCCAAGTCATGCAGCTCATTAGTGTTTGTTTAGTAGTACCATATGTTCTTTTATGCATAGCTGGGATTGAGACAAATACAGTCAGCATGGACAAGTTTGTATAATAAGTTATCTATTACTTTTGTCCAAATAAATAATAACAATTACCTAGTTTCTGTCTGCACATATTTCCCTTATTTTCTATTGTACAGACACTGTTGAAAACAATTGAAGGATCATATAGTTCATTATAAAACACGTGTTTTCAGTTTTCTGGCACTGAATTGTTAAACTGTGTAGAACTGCGCGACTATTTCAAATCAGAAGGCCAGGAATGTTTCCTAATTTCTGTTGCACGATACTACGTATTGAACACACATCATGAGCACTGTCAAAGTATTTGTAGACAGTCTAATCGCACTCAAATTTCGTTCTGTAAGCGATAGGAACAGGAAATATTCTTTCCTTGAATGTAATATTATACTATATTAATGAATATACTATAGAATGACTACTCTATTTCTATTCTTGCAAAAGGGTAGAAGCTACAGTTACTAGAGGATTGAAAACTTTGTTTCAAAAACCAGTTATCTCAATTTTTTACAACTTGTAGATCAGAACAAATTCTATCGATAAAAAAGCTGTACTGTCTCGTGCAACAAACAGTTAAATGATATCAATCGTACGTAGATTACGATAAATAAATAATGAAGACTTTGGTGCAAGAACCGGTTATCTTTAGAAATAATGATTTTTCAGGACTAAAAAAAACTTCTCTAAAAACTCTATTTCGGTTCTTTGCGTATAAAGTCAGCTGAATTTAAAGATAATATAAAGTTAGCTGATTAATATACACCGAAAATCGTCCAGTGGTGCTATATACAGATATTGCCGACTGTAGAAGACGATAATAATCAGGAAGATGCAAAGATGAGTGAATCGGATGCTTCAGAGTAGTTCGGTGCTTTTTTTAATATGAAGCCCAGGAAACGCATGTTAAAAAATGTTCGTCAACTTTGAGAGGATGCTTAGGCCAAACAACATTTTTTCTGGTACACTCAATGGAATGCTTTCAGAGAGCAAACTTTTCTCTTTAATTTCGTTTTCTGGTTTTGTTGTATAATTTTTATTGGCGGAGTTATCAGATGAGAAGAGGTACTTTCCATTTTGAACATCTGTAACTTGCGAAAGCATGATCATATAGAAAATTACACTAGTGTTTTAAAAAGCTGAGAGATTTCTCTTTAAAAATCTTTAGTTGCCAATTTGTTGAAATGTTTTTTCATCGTATACAGTCCATTTCAAAATAACGTAAAATATTGTATAATTACCATTTTTCACAAAACATGATGCCATTTTAACAAAAATCGTGGAATCTTCTAAGTGTCCACATTTATTTCAAGTTAAGAGTACACGTAACCCCTGTGCTGAAGGCTGAATTGATCAGATGTTTTTTACGATAGTTAAATTTGCGATACGATCTGAAAAATTGGTGGATTACGTTTTGTACGGTACGTTTCCTTCCAAAATGGTTTTCGTACTGTTATTGCCTGTTTTTTCTGAGTTTCAGTTTATTATAGAAGAAATAAGAGATTTCAGAAATTCAGAAATTATACTGTACGTTTTGAATTCGATTGTAATGCTTGTTCGTGATGGACGCTAGAGCAGCTGGTCCATTACAGGCTAGAGTCTAAATACGAGCTAGTTGAAAGTATGGGGTCATGTTAGGTGCTTCATCCTAGAGGGAATAGTGTGAAATATACAACAACTGAAGAATAAAAAAATGTTATTTTAACTCTGTATCACAAGACAAGATGTTTCAGATACATTAAACTGTTGCACCTTAACAATTATCAGGTTTCGTAACATGTCCATAGGTAAAAGTGTTGGCTCATATTAATCTTTTTTTTTATCGGGTGCATCGGTAAATTATGCGTCGAAGTGGTTGTATCGACTGGGATCATTCTGAAGTACATAAAACGTGCCATTCGGACGATGGACGAAACAGAACGGGTCTTGTCAATTCAGCAATAATTTAAGTTATTACTTTATCGCCTGGCACAGCTGAATTCTGATTCCTCCGCGAGAGTTATAGACTAATTAAATCACTGACAGAGCGTATTTGCGCTTTCACCGAACCCACACGACTAATTACCAGTTTACAGGGAACCAATGGTACGTTAGGTGTAGACGATTTGTCGTTCTCCTTCTAATTGCTCGCATCGACGTACGTGACGAGCTTGTGATTGTCCGCCAACCACCACGATTTGTAACGCTGTGACGTTTTCAACAAGGATGGATCATTATTATCATACATTTTCGAACTCATTATTGGAACGTTTAAAATAGAAGAAACGTACAAGGCGCGACGTTACTTTTTTAAGCTTGAAAATGTACACTGATTGTAAACGCAAAAATACGTTAAAAATAAAGAATTTAAATTGTTTCGTGCACAGTTCCAAATTTAAGATAACACAATTTAAAGATTTTTTGGACACCCGTATGATTGACTATGTTGCTCCTGTTGTGTCATTACTTGACTGAGCATTTGTACTGTAAATAATTACACGTGTATTGGTATGTAAAAGGTAGTAAATTTGATGATAATCAGATAACTTCCTATTCTATGCATTTGCAATTGGATACAGTAAGCAACAGATAGACATGTTAACCACTTGTATTCAAAGCTTTATTTACTCTGCACAAAAAATGACCTATTTGTTTGTATAACGACAGCCGCCTGCAATGAAATTTGAAACTATAGAAGCATTAAAGGTGTTAGAGTGTTTTAAAAGTCTGTTGTTACTGAAGGCTTGAAAGATTTGGAAATTTTTAGGAGTCTTATAAATTTTGAAGGTTTAGAAAGTTTTGTAAATCTTGAAAAACAATAGAACTCCGGTATATGTTGCAATTTTAATCATTCAAAAGTAAAATAACTATTGTTCTATAACACTGAACATTATAATCAAATTATCATCGTGGATGTAAAAGACACAGTAGGAACAATAATACATATTTGAATTTACCTATGTACATAAATATTTTCTGTAGAAAATTATTCACCCGAACGTTTTATTAGAAATCACGTGGTACAATAATTAAAAACCTATTAAATAAAATTCCTTTAAATTATTAGAAAAGTATATTGAATTGAATAAAATACCTTGTTATCCAAATTAACACATTTTCAGATTTTATTTAAATAATAAGTAGTTCTTTCTGAGAAATTTTATGCAAGTTTCTGTTGAAAAATACTACAATATTTAGCAATGACAAGATTCGGCGGAATTATGACAGCTAAAAATGTTTTTGAAAAGTAATTTTCAAATTCAGTGCAGTAATTATGTAATGAATATAACATGAATGTAGCTCATGTATTTCAATGAAAGACGTGAATAGGATCTATTTAAATTGGCTTTGTCTAATACAATTTGTATAATGTTCAGTATAGTATCGAGTGCCGGTAATAAAATTATCATTTCAAGAGCAACAACCTAATAAAATTGGGCTAGTGCAATGTTTTGATGGGTTTTACTTTGGAAGAGTGGACTAATAATATTCGGATTTTAATTGTAATTTGACAATAATTGAATGACATACATAATGATTCTTTTATAATATATGTATGTACTTTCAATAGAAACTTTTATTCTAATAATCAAATTGTTGGACTACTGTTCTTTTATTTTATTTATATTATAGTAATAAATTTGCAATTTACCACAAAGTGGGATTGACATTACAGCATCCCCAAAGAGATCATAAATATATAACATTTTACTGTGTCTGTAACGTTTCTTCCTCTAATTTTCAAATCTACAAATTTTCTGAAGCACGTTTTCAATTATATTTTAAACAATAAAACACACTCAATTACGTATATTTTTGTTCTGAAAAGTGATCTACTATGTTATATTTATTCGACAAAATGTATGATATAAACATAATTCTTTATCATTTCCACAAAACTATGACAATCATATCATCTGCAGAAAACCCATCAAAACTTCTGCACCGACTAAATATTTTGCCTGTAATGTAACAAAAAGAGAATTTGGATTCACTTTTTTTATGCTTTCAACCCTGAGGGTTACGAATTTCAAATCGAAAGCTGCCTATCCCGCAAAAGAAAAAAGTTATACATTTTAGAACAAAAAGAGGTTTTTTTAGATTGAATTTTCGAATAATGAATTTTTCCAATTTATTTATGTACTTCAATACATACATTGTAAATTCTTTCATACAAAGACAAAACATTTAGATAAACAATCAGAAATTTGGAACATGGTAAGTTTTGAAATAGTTGATCGTGCATAAAATGACTTTACAGTTATCGCATTTTGCCCCAGCTCACCTGTCAATTTCATTAGATCTGAAAAACTGAAACAATTCTTTCTAATAGAAAACTGGTCATTTACTACTCACTAAACTGAATCGGACTTTTATAGCAGGAAAACTACAAAAATCACCGGTAATTATTTACTTTAGCGATTCCTCGACGATTTGAATGACTTTGAAATATGTTGTCAAGGACGTATTTTGAAACAACTTGTTCTTATACACGTTACCGCCGCTCGACTTTAGTTTTCAAGATATTCACAACAAATGTTTTTATCTGGGTAATTATTTACAAAAGATTACGTACTCGCCACAAATGTCGATGACCTTGAAATATATTGTCAAGGTCATCATTCTGAACAATTTTTCTCCATACATATTACTGTCATTTGGCTTTAGTATCCGAGTTATCTACTAATATATTTCTAAAATTTTTTACTTTGCTTTTAGGATTTGTACGACGTAATCAAGATCATAATATGTAATCCGGCTAACGTAAAGATTGTTTGCACACGCGGGCGTGTGTGTGTGTATCACGCACCCAACGTCCTCCCAAACACAAGTTTAGTAGTTAATCTCTAGAAATACAAGAAAAAAGTTTCTTCGTCTGACCCCAGAACACATGGTGTGTGTACATGCATTGTAATTGATATATGCAGTATAATGCTTTACAGCTTGTTAAACATAATTCAAGAAAAAGAGACATTCACAGTTGGTCAGAGACAGTTCAAGAAAAAATGTATTATTTTTCTCTTAATAATTTTTTACGAAACATTTGACGACTGAAACTTTCTGCAGGTCACTCAGGAAGGTGACCTTGGCAACATATGCCAAGGTCAGTGTCATTCAGGGTGGGTTTCTCAAACAGCATTTTTTCTACCACGTATGGTATTGAACATATGTTTGTGAATATCTCGAAAACCAAAGCCGACCAACAATAACATATAGGTACATACAGGAAAAGGTTGTTCACAATGACGACCTTAACAACATATTTCAAGGTCATCAAAATCGATGAGGATTCGCAAAAGTAAATAATTACCTTGATAGGTAATAATTTATAGTTAACGAAAAAGCAACAGATACCACCCTTATTCTATCGTCTAGCGGGAAATTCATAATGAATTCCTACATTCAGCCCTGGAGGCAAAAGGTTAAAGAACATGAATGTACATTGCTCACGTGTAATAATCACAGCTACAGAGCAATAGATCGCGAGTAACAGGAAATCTCGTGCAATCGCTACGGAACGATATAATGGCGCGTTTACGTTATAATTATCTCCTTCCCGCGACACACCATACACTATCCATACCAATTCCCCTTTATATTCCCCGTCTACTCGGGGATTGCCTCTCGTCGCTCCGACTAGCCGGGCGAAACTTACGAACGTGAGACACGAATAAAGTGTCGATTTTTCCAAAGGACAGAATTAGGAGGTCCTCGGGTTCTGGCTGTTGGCCAGACAGCCAAGTTTCCGATATGCAATTCCGCTTTATTTCCGGATCGTTTGACGCCACGCCGCTCGGGTTCGCGCGAAGGCTAATGTAATGGAAACGCTGTAAGCCCTCCTATGCATATTATTGTGCTACTTCCAATGCCGCGTCGCAATGCTAATAATTGTTATGGCTCGATAGAGTACAATTCCACACCACTCGACCGCCGTTGGATCGTGTGGCTCCACAGCATCATCAACTCGATTTCGTTCGATTCGAATTGTTCGAATTGATTTGACCTTTATCCGCTAGGTGAGCGCACATATCGTCCATTGAGGAACAATCGAACGATGGCGAGCGAATATCAATACAAAATGGTCGACGAACGATATTCTGCCGTGCGGTAACGGCGTCGATGATCGTCGAGTATTCTTCTCTCGCTTTTTTTTTTGTTTTATTCGATGGAACCTATATATTCGTTTTTATGAGACGAATCGCTTGGCAAACCGAACCACGTGAAATTTACAGTGAATAAGCCCGAATCAATTGAAATTAGATAAAACGGAAAATTGGGAAAAGTTGTGACTTTCAAATGGATCGAGTATTTTGACAGATGAAACGAGAGAATTTGCGTGACCGTGTATGTTACTAACAATGATATAACGACAGATCAACGTTAATGATAAAGATTCGAATATTTGCGATTCCATGTTATCATTCGATTAGAAAGTGATGAGAAATGATAAATGATAATGCTCGTTGTTAGTGAATAGCGAGTGGAATAGGTACAAACATTTCTTTTCGCAGAGTAGGATGATATTTTTAAATTTTCTATTAAACCTGTTTAGTAAAAGGAATATTATGATAAGATACTACATAATGTTTCGCGGAATTTCGTTATGTAAAAGTGTTTGTAAGTTATACGCTGTAAGAATCAAGCATTTCAAACAAATTACACCAGACGAAATAAATAATCTTGTATAAAAGTCAATTAATGGTAATATTCTTTATTTATAAGAAACATACAGGATTTGAATTAGATAAAGTTAGGTTTCTAAATTGTTGTTAAAGTAAATATTTCTTGAGAATCTACCCTACACTGCGTGGCATAACTCTAAAACCACCCTAAAATGTTCAATACGTATGTATTGTGGTTAACATAAAAAAGGACCACTTTTTTCTAGAGGATATAATGTATTCTTTTCTGCAGAAACATTATTTCGCAACACGATTTCAGACATAACATACTTGGTTCGTTTATATTTTAATCACAATACATCAGAAATTTAGGATAATTTTATAGTTATGCCATGCAGTGTATATATGAGTTTACATGCGTAAAGTATCAGTTTATAATGTTTATATCATCAATGCAACTCGTATTGTAATGAAAATTTATTCCATAATAAAAATTTTACGCTTGTATCGCGACAAACGTATGCATAAAAATTGTTTTCGCTACATTTCTCTGTTCAACGACTCGCAAAATTTGTGAAAAAACCTCATACATTGCAAATACCGGGGCACCTATTACAGAATTGTCTCCCATCTTCCTGTTGAGAATTGTAACAAATGCGAATTGCTTAATGAAATTTTAGTGATTAGATTTATATTTTTACAGTAATAACATATATATTCATGACCGTTTTCCTTGCAATTTTTCAGATTTTTTGATGACGTGTGTCATGCTTAAACACATTTTTTCGACGTTTCTTCCGAGAAAAGGTAACTTATATCTTGAAAGTTTGCATTTTCTTTACTAAGTGAGTACATAATCTCACATGAAATATTTTTGTAATACAGTATTCATTATATTGTAAAGTATTTACTTCACTACCAACAGCACTGTTGCTTGGTGCAGCGCTAATTTGATATTCACCTCTATTATGTTTTTCTTTATTAGTTTTTATTCTGTATTAATTTGGTGTCACATATTCAATTTGTTAAATGAATAATACTACAAAAAAGATTTAAAGATGTTATAATAAATTTATACATTATAAATCAACAATACACTTTTGAATATATTCAATACATATACACGTTAATGCATTTGCAAATTAATTATAATTTAACATGGTAAAGCACCTACAGTAATATTAAATACAGTATCACCAGCAATAAAATAATTTAGTTTCAAGAAATACATGGAACGTCACATCAGATCTCGATTCTCAGGTATTTCAAACGTCTAATACTATATCAGCATAGTAAAACAATGCAAGAATGGCACCAAGTTCAATACTTAAAAGTAGTTTTTCATTATCGAATGGTTGTAAGTTAGAATACTGTAAGAATACTAAGAATTTTTATACAAATGATGAGATATAAGTAAAATAAACAATTACTTTTATTTCAACGAAAAGGCAAAACAGTAATCAATTATCCCACCTGTTCCCTTACTGTTGCGAATCGAACTACATAAGTAATACTGAAAACAGTTCGAATTATGTCGTGTTTGGACTTATTTTCACGAGGAAAGAAAATCTCCTCGTTGAATTCATACCATTTTTGATAAAGTCCATTGAAAAGAGTAAAAGTTTAAATTTGTATCCATGCGTGATCTATTCTGTCCGTTTACACTGTAACCCGAGCGTCGGGCGACAGAGGCTTGTACGAGTATCAGATAACATCTCGACTCGCCGAGGCCCGGCGTTCCAGCCTATGACGGTGATTCGCCGCCAGCGTTGATTAGGTTGGTAGGGTCATTTCAGCCGGCTTCGAGCCGGCTCAAGTCGGCTCAGACGACTCGATTCCCCACCACTATATACCGGTCGTAGCGCTGCGCCATAGCATGCGACGCTCTGTACCCTCGCGAGCAAACTCGGCTTCCGCTAGGGGAAAGGGACGTAGAGAAGGGCCTCCTACTATGCTCCTAGCTCTTGGTACTTGGAATTACTGAAATTTATGCCAAATTAATATTGGACTTAACATTTATTTCAATACCTAGGATAAATTTACCAAGTAATAGGAGAGTTTTCTTCTACCCTTTTTCTTCCCCCAGTAGAAGCCGAGTTTGCTCGTCGGTGTACGTAGCGCGCGAGGCAGCCTGAGCCGAGTAGTGGGGGTACCCCTGAGTAGGAGACTGACTTCGGGAGCAGAAGTTATGCAGCTCTTCGTATAGAGCATAGTACAGTATACGGGTTTTAAAATCTAAAACGAACTTAACAAAATTGACGCAAATAAAAAATGACGATATTGCATTCGAGGCTTCGTTTCCAAGTTATTAATTGTTGAAAATGCGGACAAAATAGGCGTGAAATATATATATATATATATTTATACTACTCTAACAGCTGATTACGAACTGCTCCTCAACTGAATAATTGAAAACCGCGCCTCTTAAGTAGAATAACCCATCACGTCAGACGTATTTTAAGCATATTTCGTCCGTATATTGAACAATTAATAACTCGGGAACAAAGCTTCGGACGCAATTTCGTCATTCTTAATTTTTATCTGAGTTTGGCATGTGGAATTCACCTCATAACAGTGTCTCACATTTTTATTAACACCCTGTAATAACTTTGACCAATTTAAGAATACCCTCACACTCGAACCAGTTTTCGACTGATCTGTTCAGCCTCCACTATTGCCAACTGATCTGACTCATGCGATTGCTCGTAGCTCACTATCTCTGCTGGTCTCCTACCAATTAACCCTAAAACGCACGAGCCTCGTGCTGTCGCGTAAATGCCCACAGGGCGAAGGGGGTGGGGGTGGGACGCTACTCGAGCCCACGCATCTTCCTACATGTTTCTCATAAAAAAATTACTTTTTGATGAAATTTTATAACATTCAAGTTTATTATACATCTCAAACAAGATTGTAGCACAAATTTTTCTTTAAAATGAAGTTTTATTTATATGTATTTGTAAAATAGAATGGTTTCGTGAAATAGTATACTAATGTGCAACTAGTCTGAATTCGATTCCTCTAATTCTTCATTTTGTGATCGTGTGTTATTCTGTGGACATAATAAAAGCGGAATGTACTGTGTAATACGACGTAATAAAGGCGTGATAGTATCGACGCGCAGTTCGTTTTCTTTTTCTTATGTACAGTGTTTTTCAGATATAGTAACGAGGACTTTTGAATATCAAACTTAAACATGTATATAATAAGAAATAAGTTTTTGAGAATTTTTTGCAGACGGGAAATAGTTATAATTTTACGCTATTCGACGTGTGGGTTCGAAGGGCCCCCTCCTCCCCAAGCGTCCAAGGGTTAATGGTATAGCCCAAGTGGGTCATGTCATCGACGCCAACGATAACAGAGCATAAGTGGAGGTTCGATCGTTGTAACGCCTCCGTAGATTCATCCCATGCGTGAAACGAACTTATTCTTGAGTTGGATAGAGTGTAGTGTTTTGTTGACAAATTTTAAGATTGTCACTTCAGAACCCTAAAATGGCGGGGAGATATTTAAAAAGACAGAATTCTAATTGATTCCATGTAAAGACACAGAAGTAAGTTGTATACGTAATAGTAAAACATAACATGGTCACTACTGCTTGAACATTTTACCATTAGTAATTTTGGGTCATCCTAGAACAGGTCTTGCCAAACATTCACCCCTGGGGCCACATATACTATAACACCAGCCCCCACCAGTCGAGTGATATTTAGGAATTTTTTTCTCGAAAACTATAAGACCTTCTTCAAAAAATGTGCTTGTATTTAAAAGATTGCAGTTTCCAGATTATAATGTAATTTTTTTATTTACAAATATTTATTAGTAAATAAATGGTGAGCGATCTCCCAGATGTCTCTTCACAAAAAGTGGTCTGCCGTTATCACTGTAACTTCGTAACGGTTCATCTGAAATTAAAAATTCAGAAAGAAAAAAGAACCAATCTTGTCCTTGAACGTGGGGTTTTTCAAAATATTGATTAGGAAAAAAATGGCGAACATTTTCCTGAAAAAGTGCGATTTTCACCCAAAAAATCACTCGTTTCTGGTTAATTAAAAAAAAAGTATAGAACGACCAAAAGAATCCTTCGTTCAAGGAAAAGTTTTTCTGATTTGAAATAAGGCGCAAAAGGCTTCATGAAAATCGACACAGTAGTTTTCGAGAAATATTGATCACAGATTTGAAAAATGTAGTTTCGAGAAAAACGCGTTTAAAGTTTCAATTCAAGCTTACACTTATATAAAACGTTTATTTTTTAACGCCTGTAACTCTGTCATTTTTAATTGTATTACCTTAAAACTTGCACAGAATATTCTCGAGATGTACTTAAAGAAAATGTAGAAAGTGAAAAATCGTTTTTTTGAAAATTTCTGACTGAGCATGACCCCTTAAGTTGACATGCATCATTATAATATACAGAGTGTTCCAAAATAGTTGTAAGTTCTTGAACGGTGTGAGTCCTGGAGTGATCTGAAACAACTTTTTCCTTAGCCAAGACATTCCCGAGGCTTTGTTAACGAGATATCAACGAAAAACCCCGACCAATCAGCCGACAGATTCGCGCTCTGATTGGTCAGGGATTTTCGTCAATATCTCATTAACGAAGCCTCGGAGAACTGTTTCTCTAAGGAAATAGTTGTTTCAAATGACCACAGGAATCACTCCTTCCAAAGACTGACGCCTATTTTCGAACACACTGTATGTATCATGTCGTAAATATCCTGAAATCTTTCATAATAGGTTTTCTTATAATTATCGAGTCGCTTCATCGAATTAACTTTAATGGAAGAATGCAGAGAGTAAAGAACAACAGAGACATTGCAACCGTTCGAAACGTTTGAAAACTACCGTTTTCGCCCAGTAAGGGTATATGAAGGAGTTGCACTGGCTGTGTTATATGAAATACGAAGGCGCGTATTGTATAAAGCCTTCCTGGGAAAGCGCTTTTAAAGGGTACTTACTGCTTTAACTTTTACGTTCTCGTTAAACCAATGACCGAGCTCCGCGTCCCTGGCCTCGACTCGGTCTTACGCGTTTAGTTACCTCTTGTTACAGCTCGGAATCTCCTCGTTTACATGGCAGTGCCGGTCGATGCGAAATAACCGTGGTGGCCACTGCAGAAACCGGCGTAGGAGGAAAAGAAAATCGTAACATCTGCTGTATAGAAACGCGAAACTGTAGTAACGCCAAGTGATTTTTGCCGGGATTTCGACGTTATCGAGTCTCGCCCGGGCACTCATTTACATTTCAAATTTTAACGATTCCGCTGGCCTAACTTGAAAAGCGCTTTACATGAAACGTTACCGGTTATGTCTCTCGGAGCTCAATAAAGGAAGACAAGCTACTTCATTCCCGAGGCCGGGCATGGAAATCCTTTCAAGAGGCTCTGTTGCTCCCTTTTGTCAGCTGCGATTCGGCGTAACGATCAGGACCTAGGTGAGAATCGGAGATTGGCAGAATTTTGTACGAATAATAGATGAAGAATAGGAGCACCATATAACAGTTCCCTTCCCACGTTTACTCGATTATACAGTTCCTTAGTTTTCTAATTACACCTTAACTCCTTAAAACTCCTTTTCTTGAAAAAAATTGTAAAGAAAGTCTTTTTCTAAAAAAAGTTTAAATTTAGTTTGTTATTAATACATGTATACAGACTGCATTTGAAATAATGTGCTATCAAAGCACGTAAACCAGAATAATCTTGACTTTTATCGACTTTTATCACTTAAATCGCATTTTCCTTAAAATCCTGATAGGATAGACAAATTCCAAAGACCAAAAATAACAGTTACTTTAAATATTTTTGGAAAAAAGTCATTGAATAAAAGGTAAGTTTTGTTTAAATGAAACCCAGTAATTAAGAAATCTCGAAGAAATTTTTCAGAAACTGACTGAATAAAAAATATGGATGCTTAACTATGTATACTGGTTACGAACAACTGTTATAGATGATCAAAATTTTTGTTGGTTGCGAATAACCATTATTGGCTACGGAAATTATATTTGTTACGAACAGTCATTATCAATGATGGAAATTGATTTTGTTTACACGTAACCATTATCGAGGACGTCAATTTTATTTTGGTTACCGATATCCATTATTGACGACAGGAATTTGTTTTGGTTACGCGGTAACCAATATTCATGGCAAGAGTTCTATTTTGGTTAGTTTGGACTATAGTCAAATTTTATTAACGTTATTTTTATTATCGTATCTATCAGTGACGCAAAATCAATTATAGAATTTATATATTTCAAGTTAAAATATAGATACGTTAATGAAAATAACGTTAAGAAAAATTGAAAATGGTCTAAAGTAACCAAAATAAAACTCTCCTCATGGATATTAATTGCCGTGTAACCAAAAAAAAATTCTTGTCATCAATAATTATAATGGTTATCGGTAACCAAAATAATATTCTCGGCATCGATAATGGTTACGTGCAACCGAAAACAATTTCCGTCATTAATAACTGTTATTGATAACCAGAAAAGTTTTTAATCATTTATATTGGTTATTCGTAATGAAAATGATGCACACAAAGACATTACTCTTATACCTTCACTTTTTAAATTATGTTTATAAGAGTTAGGGTCTCTGAGTCAAATTCTGATGACAGACTTGAATTCAGCATGCCAAATTCTATAGGAAATGATGTATAGTCTATCAAGGAAATAGAAAAACCGCAATTTCCTTCCAAAATGTCAAGCTTGACATAGATTTTGAAGATCAAAACTTGTTTCTGATACTTCAATGAAACTTTCTTCAGCAGAAAACTTCTTCGAAGTTTGTTACATGCAAAGTCAATTGAATATTTTCATTCTTTAAACTTATTTTCTTCTAGAGAATTTAAAATATTGTTAATATTTATGCAACACATTGTAGTGCATACAATATAAGTGTTCGATTACTAGAGACTGTACTATACTTTACTTGCCATTGTATAGACTACTATAGATGGATAGGTTCAATCGGATACAATATTCGTAACGTAAAGGTTGAAGAACGTAACGCAAAATTACCTTTCTATCTCGGACTTGAATTTTTTCCCGTTAAGTGAAAAAGTGGAATGAAAGTTTTACTATTAGACGAAACTGTTACCGAAGTATTAGCACAAAAGAAAACGGATTGATGAACTTTTTTATGTCCTCCACGAATCGTGTCAGATTGCAAAGCTAAGTACCTAATAACAAAGATTTTCTTCAATTTGTGCTTAGATAATTGCTTTTCATAAACGAGATTTATTCCCCAGTATCAGCTTTATTTTATTTAAACTCATTATGGGCATTCCTTGCCGTCTAAAAAGAAAATACTGAAATACTCAAACGTAATAATTCTTTTTATTTAAAACAGTAACTCTCACACAGACTTTTTTCATGAGAAATCTCTCTGTTACAAAGTGACGTGGATTATCTTATGCGACAAACGTTTAAAGCTGGATGTCACAAACACTACTATAAGTCACTTTTCTGTATTGTATTGAATTAAAAGCTTTAATGAGTCCTTGTTATGGCCTCGTGGAATCCTGTAGAATTTTAATGAAAATTTACGCGATGTTCGGTAAGGTAACGAATTACGAGTAACATGAAGAATAGAAAATATAGATCACATCGAAAACTGTAGAGTAAATGAATGGTCTATGCATATGTAGATGAAAGTAATAATATAATAATAATTGTATTAATATAAATTAAGCTTTGTTTAAATTAAAACCAGGCTATTGTTAGGAAATACTAATTTCTTAGAAAGCAATTTTTTAGAAAGAATTTTTTAACAAGAAATTAATATTCTTATTTATAAATAGAAGTATATATTAATTTCTGTATCTGAATATCGGTAGATGATTTTGGACTAAAGATTGCACCTGAATTATTGTGGTTCTCAAATATACTATTGATTGATGTTGAAATGTGAACTTAAAATAAAAAATTCTAAATCCGTTTATATTCAACAGCTAATTAAATCCAACGATACTTTTTGGAAACTTAAAAATTGTAATGTCCTTGGAACTGGGGGGAGGATCTGTCAAGCGCATAATTTATTTTCCCCCCCCCCCCCTCCCACTTTTGTTGCCGAGGCTTAGGCTTCGCGCAAAAAATAAATTTGCGGGGTGTTGAAACGATACGCGGTACACCATGAAAGTTTTGAAGCGTTTGCGAATTTCAAACTCTCAAGCAGCGTTCTCTGTACGAATTTTTAATGTACTAGAAAAAAAGAAATTTGATTTGTTATTAAATACCAAATAATTCCTGTCTGAAACGTGTTTGTCTGTACCTAATAATCTTATAGATATTTGACCAAATATGTTTTCCACTTTAAACATATCTGTAAGAGTGTAAAATATTGAAATAAAAATATTAAACTTGAAAACACTACACTAACAGATCACTAGATTGCAAGCTTTCAACTAAAAAGATAAATACAAATATTACACTTCTTTATTTCTCAATAGCGAGCTACCAGCGATTTATCGAGTGACTGTGCTCCTCGTCCAGGACTTCAAACGGGTGTCGTACAATGTATCCAGGTTACAATTATTAATTCATTTGTAGACAGCAGATTTTTATGCAAAATAAAAGTTTCTGAAGTAATTATAAAGACAGGAGCAATCGTAGAAATTGATTTTTCCTCTTAAGTATCTTATTGGGTTCAGAATAAAATAGAAAACTCGTTGGATCCTATGAAAATTTTGTTTTTTATTGTATTTCACAGAGCCCTACAGGCTATAAATGCATAAAATCTGCAGTCTATTCATTAGATTAGTATGAAGTTTTCGCGGAACAATTTGTAAGATTTTACCAATAAAAATGAGACCAAACTCTACAATATTTTAGGTAAACACGAAGAAAATAATTTTATAAACAGTCATGGTTTATTAACCATTACTATATTATTGCAATTTATTAACATAAATAAAACCTGTATATGTATATAAAATATGGAAGATGAGAATGAACCTTAATTTTTTAATCTATTTCCATTGCGATGATGCCAAATAAGGTTTGTGTAAAATAGTAATAACAACTACTATGTGGCGAATGGAAAATTTATAAGAAACTTATTACAAGAATAACTGGAAATTGTCCACATAAGATCGTGTTTGGACTTACTTTCGCCAGGAAAACTTCACGAACTTGTTGGTGAAAGTTTTATAAAAGCATATTGCAATGTAAGAAAAGTATAATAATGCATTAGTAGTTGACACAGCAAGTCTATCGGTTAATATTCCATATTCTTAATTTTCAATGTGTCCTGTTTTATATCCCTTTCGGATTAGGACTGCGTGGTTAGACTCCAATCAATAAAAAGGAGGGCCGCTGCCTGATTAGAATCACGTTATTTATTTACCAAATTTTCGAATTACCGATCCTGTATTCTACGAAAATGGGAAACCACTACTAACTACTTAATTCCAGTAAAATGTTCTACGGAAACTTAATCATTCAATCAATGAGAATTGATTCTCTCATATTGGATTTAATTCCGTTGCTGCTGAATAAGATCAATAGTAATTCGACACGTTCTAACTGTTACAGAAATCTGTGAATCGATCTATTGTTGTAGTTTAACTACGTCGGAAAGTCACGGAACTGTAATTAAGCCCAAAATTGCCATAGACAATACAGACGCAGTTAATTAGACAAATACAAATGAACTTTATTGACAGTCGTCGATGGTGGAGGCGCGTAACAATTCGAAAGTGATTACGAGTCGCATTAACCTTTCACAATGACCGCATTAATGGCGTTACCCACGTTTTGCTCATTACTTTGCATTGTTAGGAAGCTACACTTCAGGTAAATGAATTTGTCGCTTTCAGAGCCGGAAGAGGTCCTCTCTGTACCGTACTTGTATTGTAATTTATGTGGAAAACCATTCGGAGAACGTAGAGAAGGAGTTTATTGTTTCCCAGTGAATAATTGTTGGTTCGGTGGATCCTGACACATGTAGGTCAAAAAGGAATACTATCTAAAGGTTGAAATCTTTTCTATTAAAGTTCATTATTTGTAATAATATGCGCGCCATTCATTGTGAAATGAAATATATAGTAGAGTGGAATAGGAAAAGATATCACATACAAAAATAAATAAATAATATAGATCAATATTTGATAATCTCAGCTTATTTCTATTATACAGGGTATCAATAAAAATGTGGGACACTTTCACAAGATGGATTCTACACGCCAAAGTAAGACGAGCATCAAGAATCACGAAATTGTGTTCGAGGCTTCGTTTCCGAGTTATTAATTATTGAAAATACGAGGAAAATATGCGTTGAAGACGTCAAATTCTATGTAAAAAAAGTATTGTCAGACACTAATTGTAGACCCTATTTGGTGCAAAAGTTTTTTACACAGAGTTTGATAGTTCATCCAGATTCGAGAAGAAATATTAGACATTCGATTTAAAACACTGAAGGTGACCTTGTACATATGTTCCCCTGGAAACCATGCGACTTATGCTGAAAACATTTTTTTCCTGCAGTAAATAATTTACGAATTATTTGAAGTCAGCCATGTTACGACATTTATTCTACATATATGTTAAATTATTTGGCGCTCTGGTACTTTTTACACCGACTGTAGATGTTAAAATGTTTTAAAGAAAATCGAGAGAAGATTAGGAAAATGTATGAAAGAACCGAGTCCCACTATCTCCTTTGTAGGATCTGATGGTAAATCCCCACTGTTCTCAAATTAACATAAGGAAGAATCCCACGGGAATCGAAGTATACTGCCGCTGAAACCGAACCGGCCGCCTTAATCGCGTCTTAACGAAACTGCCAGTACACAAATCGATTCCCTCGGAGACTTGGTTCGTCTTCAGACGAGGGGTAAGTGCGCCCTTTCCTTCGCGCAGATTCCAATTTGCGGAGGAGCTCGGGACACGTACGCCCGTGGGGCCGTTATTTCTAATAGGAGATTTTCAAAAGTTGCATCCGCAACCCCCTCTCGTTAAGGGGTCAGTAATTGCACGGTAGCAATGTGCTAAGCCGCTGTCCGTTCGTGAAACCGGCCAGATTCTACGAGAATCGTGACGCTCTGGTAGGGATGGCGGAAGTGTAGGAACTGCTCTACGAGCTGTCGGGTAGGAAAGAAGAACGGGGAGGTGGAGGAGGAAGAGGGGAGAGAACGTTATCACTGGAGATCACGCTAATCTAACGCGTGCACCCCCCTTTCACGAGTGTGCAGCCCCTTCACTTGATCCGACTTGACTTTTTGTAACGACTTCTCTTTCCTTTCTCATCCCTGTCCCTTCTTTTTCTTCGTGCACGCCTTCTTTCTCCTCCGGTCGACGCTTCTTCCCAAGACGATTCGATTCTCGTTCCAATCCGTGCCAAGGAGGACTCATCCCCGTAATTATCCGATAAGCGGAGGAAAACGTCCCGTTATCCGGTGGGTTGTTGATACATAGTACGATCGTCGGGACGGTTTCCAATTACATCGCAAGACAAGGGAAAGTGGCCTAATTCCATTGTTTTCACCTTCGTCTTTCTTCCATCGACTCAGATACATATAATTCCGTCGTCACTCCTTCACCGTTAGTCCAGTCTAAGGTTGCGAATTGGATAAAAGAATTGGTAGTTTTTTTAACTTCGTGGACTGTTTGGGTCAATTTGAACCGATGTCAATTTTCCAATCTGAATAATATCTTTTATTGTGGAAATTTGTAAATTAATTTCACACCAATAGCTTGTATGTATTATAATCTAGCGATAGACCAATATATTTTTATTAATTCGATTTCAACTCAAGCATAATTTAATTCATCGCATAGCAACGCAATAGTTTTTTGAACGATGGTGGAAGTAGCATGCGGGATGTTAGCAACGCAGCGGGACGTTTATTAACCCTCCGAGCACGGTCCCTGGGTCACGCGTTCGCGAGAGCGACATGCACATGGTGACAGAGTCAGGAGTGGGGACACGCGGTCTCGAGAGCGACACGCACGCAGTGACGGAGCTGTCGCGTAAATCGCATAGCGACCGATGTTTGTTTACATGCGAACGACTGGGCCAAGACGCTGCAGAAGTATTGACTAATAAATATAATTTGTTTTATAATTCACGAGATTTTTATTCTAGTTAGTGTAATAAGAACCACGAAAATCCAAATGTAATGTGGAACCAGCTAATCATTACATTGTATACATGGTGACGGTGGCTCGAGCCGAGCAACCGCCACTGCGTAGTAATATCGGTGAGGGTCTCGAGCTCGAGCCATACTGGCACTGCGTTAGTACAGTGTCGGTGAGGGCCTCGAGCTCTAGCCTCACCGTCGCTGTGTAGTAGTAGAATATCGGTGTGGGGTCAGAAATGACATAGGGACCGGAGACATTGTTTCCGTGGGTTACTTTCGTGGGTTAAATACCATAGTGTCAATGTTGTATGTACATTAGGGTGGTTCTTGTTTATACATGACAGAAATTTTTTTTTGTACCTCTTTGCTCTCAGCCCCTAGAATGGTTTCATTTTATAATAAAATAATCCCTGAAAAAGTTCACTGCAATCGGACTATAGGAAAGGATGCCGACCAGGCCTTAATGTTTTTAAGTCATGCATGTTTTTAGAGTTATCAAAGAATTTATCGGGAATAGTAAATCGTATCGGAAGTTTGTTCAAACAATATTATAAGAGCATTCAGTTTTTTATAATTTGTGCTGATATAATTGTTTCATGTATCCAATTATTCTTTAAATAATAGCGTTTGAACAGTGAGAGGTCCGTACTACGCGCGTTTAGGCAATCTACGTCGATTCCTTCTGCGCAGATAAAGCTTCTTTTAGAGCGGGGCTAAGACGGCAAAACATACAGTTTCTACAAAACGCCAGATGTACCACAGATATATTTTCAAAGTGCAACGGGAAAGGGACACAGACAGGCAATTGCGGTTTTTGACTCGCTTCTTGATCGGGGTTTAACTGAAAATGTGAAAGCACTATGTTGTGACATGCTTGTTAGGTCATGCAATGTTCGCTCCTTTTGTCTATTACTCTCTTTGTGTCAACGAAATTGACATTGCTTGAACGAAGGAAATGAAATAATAAAAGATAACGGTAATGTCAGATTCTAAAGCCGTCGTTTCGGGTCTACGACGGAACAATGCTATTGTCGAATTTAAAAAATATTAATAGTGCTACTGTTCTGTTAGAACATATGTTAGAACGAGACCTATTGTATTTACCCCGCCGGCTTTGAAATAATTCTGCGAAGCATCTTTGAAGTAAAAATGTAGCCATCGGTAAGTCTAAGCATACCGCTTTTTATACATTTTCAAATAGCTTGGCCAAAACTTTATGTAAAAAATTGTACATCTGGTCTCGTAAAGAAAGGCATTAAAGAGGCGTTGATTGATGATATAAATGAAATGCGTCTGTTTCCAAGAAATAATTTAGAAAACCATCACCGCCGCGATGATTACAAGGAGTTAATAAAGTTAATAATTTCATTTATTATTAACTCCATCTCGCGGAGTATCTTTTCATAAACCAAGGGCAATGCACCACGCGAGATGGACGGTAAAGGCCATATATTGTTTAAAAATCTTTGTCTTTGGATCTCAATTTTAACTAAATACAGAGGAGGTCAAATCTATTTTAGATATTTGTGTATTTACAATGAACGTTTACACAAAAGCCTGGCTTAGAGCTCCTGTTGCTGTTGAAGCACCAAATTCAGAATTAAGATTTTTAAAGTATTTAGTGTATTATAATATTATTGATCCCCATATGTATAGCGTGGCAATTAATACATTTATAAATCACTTCTGGTATTTCAAGTCCAGAAGCTGTAGCACTTGCTTTCTTCGAAGAAAAAGTATCACTCGATTCTAAAAGAAAAATGGTATTTACCTTCAACAGTGCAAATAATTATAATGAAAAGTGTGTTAAAAGTTTAAGGAATCAGGAATTAAAAAACTAGAATATTTCGTTTCTGCGGAAACTAAACTATTTTTTAAGAGATTTAACATGAATATGGAATTTTTTAATACAGACTCTGCAACGTGGTCGTAACAAGATGCCTGCAAAGAGAGATTGGAATAGTAACCGAAAGGGTGGTAAGTGATGCATCAGAGAGAGAAGTTAAGTTAATGACCGATTACAATGAATATTTAACAAAAGACCAGAAACGGAAATAGTTTTTCTTGCAAACTGTACACAAGATTGTCGTCGCTGCTACTCAGATACTAGAAAAGATACATTATGCAATCATTTTTATAGTTTCTGCAATACAAGTAGTAATTAAGGTTAATATAAATAAAACTGACTAAAATATTGTTTATTGTTGTTCTCATCATTTGTGCGGTGAAAACGAATTTTACAGTATTCAAACGCCTAATAGAGAGAAATTATAGAAAATGTAACGCTCTTTTAATATTATTTCAACAAAATTTCGATAAGACGTACCATTTTTGAGAAATCTTTTGTCAACTCTAAAAACATTGATAAATTTCAAACTTTAAGCCTTGGTCGGCACCCTTTCCTGTTTTCCGATTAAAATAAAATTTGTCAGGATATTGAAAGTTAAGGGCCACCCTAATATACATATTTGAAATAACATTTTTTGTTTACTATGACGAGTTAGTATCAAAGTAATTTCACCAATTGAAGTTGTCAAAAATGAACAAAATATGGTTTCTACTATCTATGTAAAAAGATTCAATAACTTCGAATACTAAGGAGTTGGCACTCACACTATGTCATCGTCGCGTCATCAACAATTGATATTAACGCGATGACGGCTCTATGGCGTAATCGATCGTCCTAGTGTTAAAAATAGAATTAATACCGTGGAAAAAGATAGTCGTCCATGTATAAAAACCTGATCGTTTGATTAATTATCTGTAAATTTTGATTATATATATGTATTGAGATTTTACTGTAGCATCAAACTGTTCCTCGATATCGAGTCCGTTGGGGAGCAAAATTTTACGACAAAGTCGTTAAATTCGATCGATGAAACAATAACGAATCGCTCGTTCGAAGGATCGCCGACTAATAAATAATGCTTTTGTAATAAATAATCGTATTACCTTGCCACGCGGAGCGGTCCACCGACACTATGTAGACACGCGCATACACACACTTCGCCGTACCAGATCAGCGGTCGTGTACGTACGGTTACGATGCTATCATGATAATCGACGTTCGATAATATCCTCCAATAAATTTGAACCGATAACGGTGAGGATTTATATTATTGAAGCACCGCGAACTATAAACGCTGATTACGACGTGCTACGGGGCCAATTCATTCTAACCTGATGGGAATCATCTACAGGTGTGCGATAACAAAATTAGGTTCCTTCTTTTAACTTAAAAAAAATATGAATACTTCTGTAGTCGGTACAATATTTTCCTTGAACAGTTCAATTAATTCTTCTTAAGGGGCTATGCTAGTTTGACGGTTTCAGAAAATCGAATTTTTCTTTTTTACAATGTGCAGCAATTTTTTGAGGAAGAGGAAGGTGTTTTATATGCCTGGAATAGGTGATTAGTTGTAAGTATGAAACATTTCTCTTTTTATGCTCTAAAACAGTACTTAAAACTTTGATCTCGTTTTTCTCGCAGCTACTTTTTCTTAATCAGCGGCTATGATAACTTAAAAACTAATCGACCGATTTAGTTCAAACTTGGCATATCTGTTCATCAGATGTGACATTTTAGTCCGTACCGCGAGTTTTTCGATATATTAAAAATTACAAATTTGCGGGTTAAAAGACCAGCAATTTTTATGCAAATAAATTTAACTTTCTGTTTGGGAAGGCGCCATTTATTTATTTCTTAAATTTTTTAAATTATTCCGGTACGGGCTATAGCCACACACATATGAATTAAGAAAATATTTGTTTTTTTTATTTCACACAACCTCAAGGGTCTATACTATGGTCGCCATGGAAAGAAAGTTTCGTTAAGACGCTCTCACAAACGAACTGTAACTTTTAAAAAATACATTGTTTTTACTTTAGAAAAATATAGCATACTTTACAAATACTATTTAGTAAATATATATATTATTCAAATTAATAATTTCAATAGTTTTTCTTTAAAAAATTCCCAAAAATTGCCTTATTATATAGCCTTCACACTAGCATAGCCCCTTAAGGTACGAGGGCCATTTAACGAGTATAGAGGCAAAACCTATTACAGTTCAAATAATATTTTAACATGAAGTGTGATACTTTCACTATATATAACCTCTATCACTTTGTACTTTCAAAGAACAGCGTTCAGTGAGAAGATTTCTGACTTCTGAAAGTTTAAAACTATCTGAAATTTACCTGAGAATGCTTAAGCAATACGGTATAAGTTTTAAGACCCGTGAATATTTTTATAACACAAATTGATTAATGAGTTTAAGAATGGTCGAGCAGATGTTACCAATAGGCAACATGCAGGACAATCAATCGAGGTTTCACATTCAGCTCTGGAATCTCACATTCACAAACTCATTTAAGGGGTCATGCTCAGTCATGAGACTGAAAAAAGAGTGTTCCTTAGGAATTTTTTTTTCGAAAACTATAAGACCTTTTTCAAAAGATGTGATTGTGTTTCAAAGATTGCAGTTTCTAGATTATAAGGTAATTTTCTTATTTAAAACTATTTATTAGCAAATAAATCGTGAGCTATCTCCCGGATGTCTCTTCACAAAAAAAGGTTCATTTGAAATTAAAACTTCAGTAAGATTTATCTAATGGAAGAACCAATCTTGTCCTTGAACGTAGGGTTTTTTGAAATATTGATTAGAAACAAAATGGCGGACATTTTCCTGAAAAATTGTGATTTTCACCTAAAAATCACTCGTTTTTGGTCAATTAAAAAGAGAAGTATGGAACGAAAAAAACATCCTCCGTTCAAGGACAAGTTTTTCTGATTTGAAATAAGGCGCAAAAGGTTTCATAAAAATCGACATAGTAGTTTCCGAGAAATATTGATCACCGATTTGAAAAATGTAGTTTCGAGAAAAACGCGTTTAAAGTTTCAAGTCAAGCTTACACTTATATAAAATGTTCATTTTTTAACGCCTGTAACTCTGTCATTTTTAATTGGATTACCTTGAAACTTGCACAGAATATTCTCGAGATGTTGTACTTAAAAAAAATGTAGAAAGTGAAAAATCGATTTTTCGAAAATTTCTGACTGAGCATGACCCCTTAAAGCAACATGCGAGTTATAGTAGAAAAAACCGCTAAAAATTGTAATGTAAACATTCCATTATTTATAACAAACTCAACCACCGTAAAGCATGCGCAAGATAGATTCCAAGACAACTTACCAGATTATCACAAAACAACCAGATGTCGTATGTGTGAAGAGCTGAAACAAAGTTATTTGATTCAAGAAGCTGAATTCTCTAAAAGAATAGTGACTTGTAATGAGACCTAACCCAGATTTGAATTCAAGGAATCATTACGTGGAATCTAGTTTCGCAGCAATGAAGAAGTGAAGACCAGTGTGCAAATGTTGCTCAGACAACCAAACAAAGGTTACTTTGTTGCTGACATAAAATAGCTAATAGAGAGATGGGACAAATAGCTAATAGAGAGATTATATCGAAAAATGAGTAAATTGTGAGAATAGTTAAACCATATTAAAGGTTGTCTCTTTACTCTTTACTTATTGAATGAGACTTGTATAAACTCAAGTTATTAATACAGATTAAAAAAGAATTATACCTTTTAAGAAATCCGTGAGCTGATATGTTGTCGAAAAGAACAATTAGAAGAAACAAATCCGTTTAAATCTCCTATGACATTTCGATGCTAAAGACGTTCATGACACAGGAGTGTAACAGTCTTTCCGAGTTGTGAAGCTAACAGGAGCGAGAATCGTGGATATTCCGACCACACGATATCACCAGAGCTGTACGTGGCGCGGCTAAGCAACTACGTCCACAAATATAAACTTTATGGGCTGTCTTTATGATCACATAAATGTTTCATGATCACCGGAACTCCTTACAGCTTGTTCCTTCCTTCCGTTTTCGTCGATTTCCTTTGGGACTGAGCATTGCGGGAAATTAGCAGCTGCTAACAATAAATAGCGGCTAAAAAAAGTAATGACACTTTTATCTTCGATGGAACTTTCTTGGGACCTGGAACTTAATTGTGGTGATCCTCTCTTTTTCTAGATGTTTTTAAAACGACTAGAGTTTCGGAATGTCAGTTGACCGGACCTAATGCCTCATAAACTTGTATCCATAAGGGTACCGTATCGGTTATACATAATCTCCCTTTTCGTATGAGCCGCTTTGTTTTAAGAGGTATATGTCCAATTTGTGAAAATAAGTTGGAGCTAGTTTCAGCTACAGATGGATGTCTTTTTTTCATATTTACAATATCAAAATGAATACAGTACACTGTTTTCACGAAGTAGTTGAAAGATGTTTCGATGTTAAATGGAATTGCAGAACTTTTTTCAAAAATGGTAATCTGTCCATTTGTCACAATGGCTCAATTTATTTAACACATTTTACGAAGTAAAATTAATAAAATATGAGTAAAGGTTTTTAACATTATCTGTTCATGTTTGACTGTACTTTTATTAAATTTATTCTGAAAACATACTAAAAAGGTGTATCAAATGCATATAGTTTTACAATCAATAATATATCTTTATTGTTTTTATTATAATTATTATATATATAGTGTAGAATTACATTTCGGAACTGTCAACTTCAATTGAAATATAAATTTAAATTTAGTATTAGTCACGTTACTGACAATTTGTTCATTTGGAAGTGTTATAAGTTTATTCGCGGTTAACACAAACATTGTTTTACTTAGAGAATATTTATAAAAATGGTCACATAGTCAAATTAAACATGTCGGGAATCGTAAAAGCATAAAACAAACTTTTCAGCCTTAACAATATTTGTAAATAAAATACAAATCATTAAATATTCCGAGATAAAATAAACTAGACAGTTAGTCCGCAATTTAATTTAACTAATTGATATTTCATAATTTATTACCATCAAGATCCTTCATTAATAAATATAAGTTTGTTTAAAATTGTTAGACATTTCATTCGTCCCTTGTTTGCAACAATCGCGTCTGATGAGTTCTTTTATCGCCTTCTAAACTATCGCCATCACCAGGCTTAATCGCGGAATAAAACGTTTTTGTTCCCTTGTTTGTCTAGCCGTCTTTCCTAGAGGGATGTTTGCACAGAGAAAAATAAATAAATCGCTATGGCGCATCGCCAAATCTTACTTTCCGCCGTTGCTGGTACATTTCTTCGTTCCTTCCCCCATCCTTGGACATCGGCGACCTTTATGCCATTCCCCAAAATTTACTAACGGAAGGCCAAGGTTGACACTGAAAACTTTTCCTTTCCTTTTATGCCCGATCTATGCTGACTAATGCAGCTTTTATTGACGGGAAAAGTTCGAAACAAAGAACCGAGAGAAGCACTTATTCCTTCGACAATCGTTCAATAAAATTCCAACCGAACGTACACCATGGAGAAACAGCTACATACTTTATAATGGATTCCTTCTTTTATTTATTTATTTAATTTAAACTCGTATGCATCTCTTAATGTTATTAGCGACTACTGTATTACATTGCTTATGTTACGTTTATATCGAGCATCTAAATTATTTCCGCTACTATTGAAGATACGAAAAAATAATTGACCATGATATGAATGGTTTCAAGGCGAGCATCTGGTGGTGAAGAAAAATGTCCTACGAAGGTCATTTTGAGTATTAACATCAATTTATTATAACACGATGTTGTAGGTGGCGTCAAGGCGAATATAACGACTAACAGACAATGACCTTGAAGTGACCTTAAAGACGAATTCAACGACTAATAAACAATGACCTTGAAGTGACCTTAAAGACAAATTCAACGACTAATAGACAATGACCTTGAAGTGACCTTAAAGACGAAACTATGAGTTTCGTTTTGAAGAATGTAAAAATAATAAACCGAGAATAGTAATATTAATTGTATAGGTGTTCAAAATGTTAGCAGCCCGCGTCAAATCGTGTCTGCTCACTGTAAATGAGTGATTATCAGCCTTTTGAACTTGTCTAATTATGTAGTACTTGCGTAAGTTTTGAACGGCAATAAGTAACCTTGAATGACCTTAAAAGACCACCATAGTTAGATCAATGAGTTTTGCTTATAATTCTTAACAAGTCTACAGTTATCGACAGTTTATTAGCGATAACGTCTTTAGCTGTCGATACAATATTGCTAAAAGTATGATAACCCTAGACGTTGTCTTTATATAGGTCCGTACCATTTTCTTGTCAAATGTTAATAAATGTATTCATTAATAATTATAAAATTACCTAAAATAATTAATAAATACAATGTAATAACATGTCCCTTTTCTTGTGTAACTTTTAACCCCGGTTGACGCTACTAAGTTCATTCCAGCTTGACGTTTTATGCATTTTTGATGAATTTATAGTTAAAAGAACACTAATACAAACGTGATAATATTGTTGCGTGGGCGCGGCATGACTTCCAATAAATAAAGACAATGTTTATAAAAAGGAAGAATTATTTATTTGAAGAGGAGGAGTACTTATCTTGACACGTCTTTTCTGTTCTACGGTCGTACCACGACCCTACTTTGTCCCTGTTTTGGGCGTCGTTACCAAAACGACGCCGCTAATCTGAAGTCTCTCGCTTTAACATTATACAATACGTGCTACCTATCGGGTAACACGTAACAATATTAACGTACGTACCTTTGTTTAATAATTTGCTACGGCAGATTGAAACAAAAAGAGAGAAATCAGTACTTGTACCCGACAACATAAATATTGTAATAATATTCCAACCTGCAAACCGATTACAGCACATAACAGTTGTGTATAGTTGAAAGACATCAGTCATTTTCTTTTCAAAGTGCTGCTACAACGGGCAACTAATTAAACTGCATTGTACCAGCTATGGTCTGTTTTTCGAAAGATGATGCCTGGGAGGTTGGTCTGCCTCGGCGCGTGGCCTGGAGGGGATCCAACGCGAGCTACGTATTTCGTGCGACGTTGTGACGGTCTCAACGCCACTGTGTGTCTCTTTCCATCCTCCAGCACTTCGACACGAGAGCCTCTCGCTCAGACGCTCGGTAAACCAACTTCCTTCTTTACCCTATGATTTCCACGTGTAGCGTTTAATAACCTACGTATTAATTTAATCCCCTTTTAATATGTTGCTTAATATTTGGGTACAATACATTCTTGCAAAAGAAATAAACTTTTTCTTGTTCATGTATTTTAACTCTTGACGTGTGAAAACGTTCAGTGTCTCGTCAACATTCTCCGCCATTTCCAGACAATGGATGATTGACGGGCGCGTGCCGAACGCAGTCCCCACTCCTTAAGATTATAGGTAAGACCGTCTCGAGAGGTTTGTAATACGTGTGATGGAGACAGACGACCGTAGGCGAGGACTCACGTCGACGGTCGCACGTCATTGGCCAAGACGGGAAGAGTGAGAGAGACACAAGTGCCGTAGGTGTCTCGTGATCGCGGCTACACTGCGAAGACTCGGGCCTACCTCCCAGGCATCATCTTTCGAAAAACAGACCATAGCTACTGTCTCCCCTGGAGCAAACGCGTTAAGTAATGCCTTCGTTTCACTGTTACTCGTTTCCGAGGTAAGAAGAGCATTGCATTATTACAGGTTCCAAGGACAGTAGTTGGTAATTTCCGAAGGTGAGCCTTTGACAATTGTCAGGAGAACATCAAGACGCATTCAGAGCGGCTAGCAGAGGGATAAATGAAAATCGTAGGATATCCTATGGAAGGAAGAAGAGCATTCGGTCGAGGAGAGTAAAAGATTTTAGTAATGGCTGTCGTCCGTGGGTCAATTTAAACTTCAAAGGGTTTCCCGGTATAGAGGATATATAAAAAGGAGACTAGTCCTGTACACCCAGACGAGAATTCCATCTCGGCGAGTTATCGGTGCCTACGACCTACGAACAAACTCTCTCCATTATTTCCCAATAAATTCGCAACACTTAAAAGACAGTTCCCACCCTCTACCCGGGTCCACCGTTCTCTACCGACCCCTTTTGATTCTCCCAGTTCTTCGCCGTTTGGTTCACGCGGAAAGTCCGGTGTGAAGTTTGAAGTGGTTTTAAAGTGTCATCGTACATTTTCACAGAGGTTGCCATCGACTCGACTCGTTTCGCTCGCCGTATCGATAAACTATAACGAGACAAATGGATGTGGGAGCTGTGCAAGCCTCCTCCCATACACTTTCCCTCGCCACGCGAACGATAGGCTATCTTCTTTCGTCTTCATCCTGCCTCCCCTTTAACAAACCTCTCGTTGGCCCTTCCTCTCTAACGGCATCCTTTATGTGTTTCCCCCCTCTATGTACACACTCGTTCAAAAGTTTTCGGGATAGCTTTTATATTTTCCCTGAATCTCACGAAAATGTGGGTAGCCTTTAAATATTCTACATATGTGAGAATGTTGTCTTGTAAGATATTAGATTGGTGGGTAATAAATTACTTATGAGTATTCATATCCGTAGGGTACTTCCTTATGGAAAATATGTTTTGAAGAGAATCTACTTTTGAAAACACTACCTTTGAGGATTGACTTGGTGTAAGTACAAACAGCAAGTAATGAACAGTCACGTTAACCGAATTCTATTTCATAGTATGTGTATAGTAGATAAGAGAAAATTTTATGTAAGCTGTGCTTCGAAAATATTTTGTGAAAAATATAAAAAAAAAGGAATTATATAAATTGAAAGGAAAATGAAATTTGATTGTTGTTTTACACATTACCCCAGATCTGGTTTTTAAATGTATAATGTCATTTCATAACATGGTTAATTTTTCTTTCACAATGTTCCAAAGCTGAGTTTGCGACTTACAAGGGTAATTCTATCGACTGTTTAATAAATAAACAGTAGCATTTGACGTATAAATGTAATTATATTTTATAATGAATGTAGTTCAGAGCACGTTATAAAATCCTGTTCAACCAGTTCGTATTCAAATACTATAATACAGTCAACAACAATTGGAGTTCTAAGATTTTTGAACGGGGGTGTATATTCGATCACCGACACTTCCCGTTTCTTTCGAGCGTGGGGTAAGAAAGAGAATCAAAGTTGTAACTGCATGTGGCCCCCACCATCCCATTTTCTCTTCATCCCTTATCCCCCGTTTCATCCCTCACGAACACGTATTTACGAACTCACCTTGATTTCTCATGATAGATATAAATGAAGTCCTTACTTTCGATCAGTTTGCCCGTCGTTAGTTCGATTCATGATGCAAGTGAAGTTTCGCTCTTGCTTTTTGTTCTTCCGTCTACAAACAGAAGAAAATGAATTGCTTCTTCCTTGCAAACTTTGCGCTTCTTAATCCTTTAAGGAAACAAAGTTTTTATTTTATTTGATAAAAAAATATTTCTAGTTTGGTTGACCGTTACGGTTCTGAAGAGAAAATAATGTATGTCATATTTTTGAATAATTTTTAGTAGAATTTAATTTATGATAGACCTTAGACAATAAAATGTACATAACACCTTTAGTACAATTATATAATTGAATGAATCTACAATCTACACATCTCAGATTTACTGAAACACGAAACCGTGACCAGCGTTTGTTTTTGTCTGCTGCCAGTCTCGTGTGACCATTCGATGTCAACGGCAGTTAACACATAAATTTTTTTAATTTGAAGATTTTAATTTACAGTTTTCAATATAGGCATATTGGAAAATGTGATAACAATTCTGTTCGGATTTAATTTCTGGAATTTGAAAGTAATTTTTCCAGGTGTGATACATTCAATGCGTGTTACACACAGCAATCATGGTTGGGTATGGTAAACATGGACATACACGGTTAAAGTAATCATGGTGCGTGTGATACACATAGTCACTTGCTGAACGGACAAAATCGGTACATGTATCTACACGTGTGGACGATCGATACAGGTAAATTCAGGACCATTCTTAAGTTGTTGGATGCTCGGGTGCAAAAACAGTATCACCGCTCTCATTAGTTTAATATTATTTAATTAAGGATTTGATATGCAGTGTTCACTTTTATATATACACATATGTATATGCACATACCTTCTTTGCATTTATCATGCAAATTTCTTAATTTTTGTTTTCATAGAATGAAGCAAAGATCCTTAAAAAATCAGTGGTTTTATTTAAAATGAATGTTTTACTCCATATATAAGTACAAAATTAACGTATAACGTTTGTAATAATGATGCTATGGTTGATAAATAGCGACCATAATTACCTTTACGAATTTAATCCAATAAATATGGGTAAATATCATGTTATTTTGGGCTTTCCATAAAGATAGTTTATTCTTGTATACGAGTAGTGTTACAAAGATTACGTATAAAATTAATTTGATTGAATTCTGTTTGTCTAAAATTTTTCATGATCATCAAAAAAGTTTTGATTATTACTCTTGCTAATTAAACATTTTACATATAATAAACGGCATTTTACATATAATAAAGTCTGCGGCCGCCCCTGGGTTTGACCGCCCAGGTGCAGGGCCCTTCTGCACCCCTGCCATGAACGGCCCGGGGTAAATTTGTGAACAGAACAGTCACCCTAAGGAATGACGATTTTTTTCCAAGTGTAATGGGAATACACGGCTTGTCCCAAAAGTTTCCCAATTGAAGTTAACCTCCACAGATCCAGTGCGCATAGCAATAAACAGTAATTTTAACGTTTGTTCTGATGTTTGAACCTTGTTATGCCAAATAAAAGAATTCTACAAAAAAACAGTATTTCCTAAAAAAAAAGGCAGATCTGAAGAGGTTAGACAGTAATTTTTCGCATAATATGCACACTTTTTATTAGCAATTGGTGAAAGTAGATTTCTTATAAAGTAATATATTGTTCATGATAATTACACAAACACTGGAAATGGTATTGGCAATTCTTCTTCGAAATGGCGGAGACAATAGTTGTCGAAGCCTAGTGAATGTGAAAATGAATTCAGATTGTCGTTTCATAGTTTTTTTTCCAACTTGGGTAACAGGCATTGGCGTAACTAGGTAGGGGCCAGGGGGAGTCTGCCCCCCCCCCATACAAAAATTATTAAAATATGTAAAAAAAACATTCGTCAGTTAGTAAAATCTTATGTTATAAAAAATAAATACCTGTGCCCAGAAGCAACACGCAACGCAGCTAAATACAAAAAATACAATACTCTCCTCATTACGTTAAAGTATTAAATAAAATCGTATTAGAATTAAACTTCTTAATTTTAACATTCTACTGTAACTAATAATCCTGTAACATCAATTGAAGGGTCGAATGCAATAAGGAAACTAGCGCTCCATAATGCGAAAAATATTTTTGCAGAAAGAAACAGCAAATTGAAGCTTATATAGATTTTAACTATAGGTATCTGTACATAATATACTCTTGCTTTTAATCAATCTCGAATTTCTTTTCGGATTTTCTTTATTTATAAGAATTATGTTTATATCTTCCTATTCTTAGTTTTAGTGTTAAATAAATATGTGAATAATTATTGTAAAAATGTGTAACTTTATTTTGTGCAACCCACGTACATGGTATAACATACATACATGTGCCTGATGGGGAGTGTTATGGGCAAAAGTCAGGGGACTTGGCCCCCCTCAGACAAAAATTCTAGTTACGCCAATGGTAACAGTAATGAGTTTGATGTAGCTGAAGTAGACAAATACAATTGGTAATTAAACTATGGGACAACATTCAAGACCATAATGTGTAAACTCATGGCTCGTGAAGTCAAATGTTTCGACCATCATCATTGTCACTCTCTTCAAGAATAATCATCAGAGCCACTTCCAGAGTTTCTATAATTACTGTGAACAGTATATCTCTTTAAAAGAAAATTATTTTTAAAACTTGACGATGAAGAATATTTTGAATTAAACGGGTAATAATATTTTAAGTAAGAGAAGTATCTGTAATCATTGCAGCAAAAATGGTTAATTTGATACTCTTCTATGAATATTGTATATTCTGTTTATTAGAACACAATTACGCACACAAGTGAGGTTTCATATAACTTAATCTAAAGTTTAAACTCTTCAACTGATATTACGTAAAAAATCCATACAATTTACAGTATAACTATTTCAAGTGATTCGAAGTTTAACAAGGCAGTCGAAAGGAGTGAAGATCCGAATCTGAAGCCACGATCACTGTTGGTATATTTAATGTACAAGAGATGGCGGCACTAGTATCACGATTGTGGCGGCTCCTCCTGTACTCGCCACCAGAAAACTTCGGAGTCATATCACCTTTGCCGCTTTTATTTATCAAATCTATCATCCGTTTCTATACAGGGTAAGTCACCTAACGTTTGCACCTCAGATATCCGTGTTGTTTTTAAAGATACGTCCTAAGGACAAAGTTGAATGGTTCAATGGGGCTCACACGAAACCAACAAAATTTTTGTTTCCGTGACATTTTTTTTAGAGGTATCTTGGTCACCTTCATTTTTTTAAAATGGAAACACCGTTGTTTTAAACACCTACAATGATAGTCCCTTTCATTACGAATACAGTGAATATAATTATTCAAGGTCATTCAAGGTGAAGTCCTTCAATGTTATTGAATGTTTTCAAACATCCTCTAGCCGATTACGCCGTGATTTATTTACTATCCGTATGTTTGCCAACGCGATTCCGCCATGTCTTATTCAATGACTGAAAGGTGTGATATGCTAACGATTTACTATGAATGTATTTAGACAAAATGCAGTGCAGGTCTGAATGCTTTATGAAGAAAGGTACCCTGAGCGAAACGTATCTTGTGACCCCATTGAACCATTCAACTTTGTCCTTAAGATATTTCACGTATCTTTAAAAACAACAAAGATATTTGAGGTGCAAACATTAGGTGACTCACCCTGTATACACCGTCTTCAAACGTCTATCAAACATCCCCGCGTCTAAGGCAGGGTCTGCTCTGTAGATAGTCTTACTGATGAGTCAAACTAGCAAGCCTAGGACGAAACGCTCCCCTAGTTTACTCTCTCTCTCTTTCCTGTCTTAATCTTCATTTAAAGCCGCTACAAGATTCCAGCGATTCACAATACTCCTAACCAAAGAGAAGGAAAACAAAGCAATTGGTAGTTCGTTTAAATTCGTTTAATTAAATTCGTTGGTATACTTACATCACTCATGATATTTTGTTCCTAATGCATTTACTAAGTAAATATAAAAAGTTTATTTCTTGAAAGAATTTTGTTTTTTTTTGCAGGTAATGCTCACTCTAGAATTCACATATGCTTCTGCAGTAGAAAAACGGTTATAATATAGTCCCTGGTGTCTTATAGAGACATAATTCCATATTATGTCAGTCGAATATGAATGCTGTGCCATTTTGTATGATGATAAGGTCTTTTGCTGTCATAGCACGTATTACTTACTCCAGAATGCCTGTAGAATTGGAATGCCTTTCTTAACCATAAAAAACACCATCATATATGGTCATTAATGTTTTACAAAAAGATGAAATGCTATTATGTGTCGATTCAATGAAAAGATTTAGCTACTTTAAAATATTGCAAGGCTCCGCTTTTTAATGTGCAGTGTACATTATGTATTCGGAAATCTGTAAAAGATGCTAAAATGATTGATAAAGTGATGAGAAATGTTTGTACTGTTTTATAAAAAACCTCTGTTTTATTTCAATGTTCCGTTTGGATTTTTCATTATTTTTAAACTATCCGACAAATCTATTTAAAAATGTACCTTTAATTTCTCAAAAAGTGTTAGTGTTACGTAAAAAATGAAAACTAACAATAAAATGGACTTACCATATACATTTGTGGGTTCCGAATTTTTTACCCACTTATTGATAATCGTAATAAATACCGATATATATGGATCAATCTACAGTATCTGCTCCATACCAAAAACGCCATTTTGCTAGGCAACAAAACATTAGTATACAGGGTGTCTCAGTTAACATGATCACCTCGAATACTGACTCAATGATACACTTCATGAAAAGTTTGAGGTTGTGGAACTTAAATGGCATCAAGGGGCACATCTTATAAGGTACGTGCTTTCCTGGTGGGTGGAGACATTTCGGAGATTTCAAGGTCACCTTGATTTTTTTAACGGAATTACTTATTTTTTGTACCATAGGTCGATAGAGTATCAAGTTCTGAGTAAAAATGTGTTGACCTCATACGTCCTAAGCTTAATAGTTAACGAGATATTTACAAAATAACACTGTATTGAAATCGTTGTTTTGAAGTTGAAGGGCACCAGTTCAAGCAGCTATCATCTATAGCTTCCAGATAGTAAGTACGTATTAATGATAATTTTGTAAATATCTCGTTAACTATTAGGTTTAGGACATATGAAGGTCAACACATTTTTACTCAGATTTTGATACTCCATCGATCTATGATATAAAAAATAAGTCATTCCGTTAAAAACAATCAAGGTGACCTTGAAATCTCTGAAATGCCTCCACCCACAAAAAAAACACGTACTTTATAATATGTGCCCCTTGATGCCATTTAAGTTCTACGTCTTAAAATTTGCAGAAAGTGTAGCATTAAGTCATTATTCGAGGTGATCAAGTTAGCCGAAACACTCTGTATAATCGCGTGGCTAATTTAAAAATAATATTAGCTTACCTAGAACCTAAAGCCAGACATAACATTTACTCCGGACATTTGAGTCACTTGCTAGATTTTGTATAATATTTTTGTCAGGAGTTGAAACCGTTCCTAAAAGAATTTCTTACTAAAACAGTTATGAAGAACTTATTCTGAATAACTGTTATAAGGAACCGCAATTTCCGTCTAGATATATTTGTTTCGCTTACGGTTCTTTTATCGATTCTGGAACCATTATTTTTTTCGGTTCTCATATCGTATCAGTTACGGTTACAATGGTAATAGTATTTTACATCGGTTCTATTTCAATTTTTAAATTAAGTTTTATCAATTATGTTTGTGTACAAAAATGTATGTATGTAGATGTTCGCTTTCTTATAACTATCAAATCATAATCACGGCAAACGTTCTCGCACGCTCTAAACCGAAATCATACATACATATGTACTTATATGTATAATCACATACATTCCACAGATATCTTTTTTAAATATATAACATATACGTATGTATAGGCGTTCGGAAAAAAAACCATAACTTCTGAAATAATCAATCTTCGTCGTAAATACCCGAATACTTTTTTTAAAGACAATGCCAAGATGCATCGATTAGAGAATAAGAAAATATATGTATAATCCCATTCAAAAAAATTTATGTGGACTCGAATTTGTATTCAATAAAATGTTGCTTGTCAATATTTACAGTCACAATTTGTAGCTAACTAAATGCTAACTAATTAACTTTTGTTCGAAACGTTCTTTTATTAAATTAATTATAACTACTATAACCAATTGTTAAAATAAATATAACTTACTATATTTAATTATAACTGATATAATTAATTATAAAAATAAATTTTAATTACAATTAATGTTTTAATAATAAATTATAACTAGTACACTATAGTTCTGGACTCGGAGCTATGAATGTGAACGTGGTAATAATGATTGCTACTATTCTCTCCATTTTGAGCAGATAAATTTGGCATTAATTTAAAATTTAATATATTCTAAATCAATATACAAAAGGTCACGGAAATATTTTTTGGAACCTTTTTTAAAAATCCCTCCAAAGTTGATAAACATTTTACGTAAAAAATTAAAACAATTCGTTATTATTATGTGGCGGCACTACCTCCTGCATTCGCCGTCAGAGGTCTACCGAGTTGACACCTTTCCCGCAACTACCTGAAGCCTTCCTCGTTCGTATATACATATACGTCCTTAACCGACCATCGTATATCCCCGCGTCTAAGGCAGGGTCTGCTAGGTAGCCTTACTGACGAGTCCACTAGCAGGCCCAAAACGAAACGCTCCCTCTCCCCTCTCCTTTCCTTTTCACATTCTCAAGTCAACAGATTGCCGCCAAAATTATATAAAACTGAGTCACCAGTTTCAAAGGTATTACAGTACTAAACACAACTTATAAAGGTCAAATTAAAAGTGGACTGTCAGTAGCATTGTATATTTAAAAATATGCACGGATTTTTGCGGGAAAACTTCATGGTTTAATCTTCACAAGTTTCAAGGTAATCCAATTAAACATGACAGTTACAGGCGTTAAAAAATGAACATTTTATATAAGTGTAAGCTTGACTTGAAACTTTAAACGCGTTATTCTCGAAACTACATTTTTCAAATCGGTGATCAATATTTCTCGAAAACTACTGCGTCGATTTACATGAAGTCTTTTGAGCCTTATTTCAAATCAGAAAAACTTGTCCTTGAATGAAGGATTCTTTTGTTCGTTCCATACCTTTTTTTTAATTAACCAAAAACGAGAGATCTTTTAGGTGAAAATCGCAATTTTTCAGGAAAACGTCCGCTACTTTCTTCCTAATCAATATTTCGAAAAATCCCACGTTCACGGACAAGATTGGTTCTTCCATTACATAAATCTTACTGAATTTTTAATTTCAAATGAACCGTTACGAAGTTACAGTGATCACGGCAGACCACTTTTTGTGAAGAGACATCCGGGAGATCGCTCACCATTTATTTACTAATAAATATTTTTAAATAAAAAAATTATCTTATAATGTATAAACTGCAATCTTTGAAACACAATCACATTTTTTGAAAACGGTCTTATAGTTTTCGAGAAAAAGATTCCTAAAGAACACTCTTTTTTCGGTCTCCTGACTGACCATGACCCTTAAATATTCCCTTAAAATATTTAGAGGTGGTGAAACCACTGGTGAGATTCGGATTCAGCAAATGCAGGTGGAAGTCACAGCGTCAAACGCGATTACAGCCATAACCGGTAGGTCCGTGTCGTAATCGAGTTGCTTACGTAAAAGAGTAGGCGCGATTCGAGTTCCCCAAGTTTCCGATCAGATTCGAGGGCAGACACAACGTTTCAGCTACAGGAATCAGAGTTTCGGGATTGCCGAAAGAGGGGTGGAAGAAAGGCGACAGATGTGTTGTCGCTGCAGGCAGTCCGCGGATCGAAATGAACTCGGAATCTCTTTCTATCTCACACACCCCCATCCCTCGACCTTTCTCCTCCACCAACACGCGTACCTCTATTTCATTCCTTCCTTCTTCGCCTAACCGGTTTCTCCCTACACGGATAGTTTCCATTCGCCCCCTCTGTGTTCGTGGGTCTGCCAGAGCTACGCTCGTAACCGGCTGCCTAATATATGGTTCCTTGTAATTGCCCAGCAATAAATTAATACGATTTCGCACGCATGTGCCGCACGATATATAGGCCCATTGTTTGAGGGCCGTGAGCGCCCACGATGGGTACCCGTGGCACACCCAACAACGTGATCCTCACTCCTTTTTCTTCTTCGTTGTTTCTTCACGTCGATGGCGAAGAAACACCTGTCGAGAAGATCTTGAGAGGAGTCCGTGGGCTGTTCGTTAAGAGAACAAAGAGAATCGAGGGAATTTATGAATTGCGTGAAGGAGCTTAGGGATAGGAAGTTGCAGGAGCGAACGGGAATTTAGGTAGAGATTCCCTATTATTTATAATGTAGGGCAACGAAGATCAAATAGGTCTTGATGATTGTGATGCAGAGGACCATGTTGACAGAGAGACTTAATGAAACCGCTTTTTTTAAATGGTAATTAAGTATCGAACATTTCGAAATCAAAGTACTCAGTGGGAAGTATCGAAAGGTAGAATTTTTAGATATTGTACTTAGTATCAATTTTTGATACCGGTACTTCTTCAAGCGATACCAAATCAATATAAATACCATACCGAAACAATATTTGTTTGATATTTGAAGAAAGTATCGTATCATGTTTGATACCTAACGGAAATGTTGATATCCATTTGATATCTTAAAAAATCGTCGATACTCGTTTAATATTTCATGAATATATTAATATCTGTCGTATATTACTTCGAAAGTACCGTGATGCGTATATTATATAAAATGTGGTATATGTTTTCAGAATTGATTGAATACGTCAATATAATGAAAAAAATTCGTGTTCATAACAGTTTATGAATTCGTACCGCTTGAGATATTTTATGTTATGTTTCCCATATAATACTCATTTATACGAAAATTAATACTGAACATTGCAGCTTGAAATTAAATTACCAATACAAATTCTTCCTGCGGTAATCGGTTTTCAGTCTCTATTGTTCAATCCATAAAATGTAATTTCTTCCATTAAAATATTAATATTTTGATGAAGTATTAAGTGATTATAAGTTTGAAAGGTATCGAATGTGTATCGATACATTTGTGAACGGTATCGACAGTTTCGTAGAAGCATCAAACGGGTATCGATTATGTTTGATACTATTCGATGCGGTATCATAATTTACGGGCTGGAATCGATAATATTGATTCGGTATCATTTCCGTCACCACCTAGAATTTTATTACGATGATTCACAGTTTAAAACATAAATGAATAATTCTATTATAGCTTCATTTTAGATTTTATTTTATTGTACTTTATACGTTCATATGTCCTACAAAATAGAAGTTATCATGAGAACTAATACTGTTCACAAGATTGTCATTTGTGCTAAAAGAATATTGATTTAAAGAATATTGATAAAGAATATTGATTTAAAGAAAATCTATAAATTGCTAAATCTAATTTTATAAGGATTATTCCGGAAAGAATTTAGATGTTTTATACGTTTGTCTACATCAAGAATAATAAAGTCAGTGTTATAAGAAGATACAAGAAGATTGACAAGGCGTGATCAGTCGCTCCTGATCGAAAATAGATAATAAATTTTGCGAAATAATAAATACACTATAAAGTATGTGAAATGTGTGAAACATGTATAGACACCTAGTGAATTGTAGTAATAACTAATGTACCTAAGTATAACGCAGGTAAAAAGTTAATTAAATCTTGTTCACAGAAGATCACTTCCCTGACCTCTTCCATGGCTCTTACTTTTATATTATGTTTCATGAATGATATTTCCCTTATTTCCTCGTAAACAACGCGTAAGTGTTCCTGTCAAGACATTTTAAAGATACGTAATACAAACGAAATGTAGGGAAGGTGGGGATAGTTAATCACAGTTTTGCTTTTCCATCACAATAATTATAGTCTTTTGTTTCATTTATATCTCATTATGTACATACTGACTTTTAAAGTATTCTTAATAAACTTGCAAGTAGTCAATAATTTAACATTATGTTTACTTATTGAAATTAAACAGTTTATCTTTATAAGAATGTGCCCAAGTATCCCCCACTGAATGGGCTTACTTGATCATAGAGATGGGGTGACTTGATCACTACTATTTGCTAAATAAAAGTAACCTAATATTAACTTTGTTAAATAGAAACTTTACTCCAATAAATACATAATATATAAACTTGAAAAACAAATTTTAATAAATACGGTACAGTCTTACTAACTATACTATCACTAATCATCATTATTTACACATGCGAGCTGTTAAAGTTCCTTTTATACGTGTAGAATAATGAAAATGAGAAAGACGACGTAAAAGTTCTTTTACATTTTCTTTATCTTATTCTTGCTTTTGATTAGCTTGCTGTAGCTTCTTTGGGTTTTTCAGATTTCTTTCTTTTCTTTTCTTCTTTGAGTTCTATACTCTTTTAAATATCAATTTTAACGGGTATGTGAATTAGGATAGCATATCTTTATTAATCTCTACCATTTTTGTCTGACCTTTTTGACATTACCTTTGGGAAAGACAACAATTGCTCAAGACAACAACACTTTTTAAAGGTATCCAAGATGACCCACTTGGTTCAGCTGCTGCCTCAACAAACTCCTGCTCTTCAAATGGTTGAGACATTATTTTATAATTTTCATATATGTTGGTGGTACTTAAATCTGATCTGAATACAGGAATCTCTCGTTGTTTTCTTCACTCTGTGTTACTATATTTTGACGATCAGTCACAGCGGACATTTGATCACCTGATCAAGTATCCAACTTCTTACACTGATCCAGCATCCCCTATTACACTTGATTATAGAAAATTTAGAAATCAAACTTATAGCTGTGGATGTACAAACAACTGTTTTCACCTAATTTGTTGGAAACCGTTGGAAATCCAATATTCACTCGAAAAAGAGGAAGTAAACGATAGCTCAAATACTTACTTTTTCGTTGTAAAAGAAATAAATGCTTTTAACTTCTTTTCTCTATGCAGTAGAAAGAGTGCAAGTTGCAGTATTACCATATTGTAAACACTACATTTAAAACGCGGAAATAGATAAACATTACCAATACATTAATAGTATCGTCTCTCTGATCATATATCCCTGCTGATCAAATATTCCCACACATAATTCCTTCGTGCAAATAATGCTGAATATTCATACAATAATAGTGGTCTCATGACATTTGATACCTTTGTTACGTTATAACCATTTAATGAAGCGATTACACAGAATGGAGACAAACTCGTAGTATAATCGGACAGGGTGTGATTTCTCATGAAGAAACTAAGTAAAAAATATAGAATTAACATTTCAGTTCGAAGCTTTATTTGTTATAAAATTGAATTTTGAATGGAATCCTATAAAATAGTGACTGTGCTCAATTAAAAGAATCGACAGAAAATGAACATTTTGTTTTGAAACAAATGCTCGCTCGCTCGCGTTCGCTGAATGATCAGACTCGTGTCGATACATCAAAAGAAAGACGTGTTCGCGCTCGTCTGGTGTAGACGGTTATTTGTTGCATTCGATTGCTCTGCCCGGGAACGTTCTATTCCGTATGAAAGAAAAATGGAATGGTGTAGTGAAAACATTATTAAACTCATAGAGGCTTACTGTAGCCAAGAATCGTAGAATATCTTTCCTATATAGTTTGTGGCACTTTTCATTATTTTTGGTACAACAAGTTGTAGAAATTTAAATCGTGCTGTCGTACAATATTTGTCTTTGAAAAAGCTTTTTGTGTAAATTGATGAATATACGTTTACATAACTCATTAGAGCTGCAAGTGACAAAAATGATATATTCCAATTTATCGAATAAAACCTCCTTAAAAAATTTAATTTTTTGTGTATTATTCGTTTATTTCGTGTGCTTTATTTAAATAATATATAAAAAAGTTGTAAACTTAATATGTAACTATATTTAATTAAATAAAGAAAAAGATCAGTTTTTTATGACTTGACTCAATTTACGGGGAAAGAGCACATATATTAATTTTTTTTAAACTCATAAAGAAACAAATTATCTTCAAACCATAACTTCTGTTTTCAGAACGTTTGAAGCACATGTAACAACACCCTTAAAAAAAATGGTTTTAATTGTATTACTTTTTGTTAAATAATACTTTAATAAAAACTTTGAAATCGATTTTCTCGAAATATCGTTTTGGCGTAGCCATATCCCCTTTTTCCATCAACGGCCTCAATTTTTTTCTACGGTGTTTGTAACGTTTGTTCCTTCCAGGTCAAAATATTTTCAAGAGCTCAATTTCAATTTGATTTTAAGTAATAAAACACTTTCAATCGCGTTAATGTTTGTTCTGCACAACAATTCCTTATGTTCAAATTGCGACACATAATGTATTAACATAGTTGGTTATTGTTTCCACAAAACCACAACGATAATATTATTCGCAGAAAATCCATCAAAACTTTTGCATTGGACTAATACTGTTACGTACGAAGACACTCTCGTGACCTCTTAACCCTATCGGGAGATGGAATGCATCCGGCCAGATGACGTAATTGCCCACGGGGTGTTATGGCGTGCCAGATTTTCTTGAAAACAGTTTCTTTGAGAACAAGCGTGTCCCCCACTACTTTTAGACTCGATTTTCGGGATATAAAAAGGGATGCGTCCAGCTCATCCGCGGATCATACTCATATCAAAAGTGTAGCTAGTTAGATCGGGTATTAAAGTCCTTGTCAAGCATTTCTAAAAGTAACCTAAACTCTGCATAACAAATCCCCGCATTTCTCAGTGCGTGAAAACCGTGAACGTTGGAATTAGCTTCCGCGACTACACTTTACAGTACCATTTGTGAAACCTCTACTTTATTGAATATACTTTTATACTTTTATACATTTATATATTTATAATTCAGTGTTGCTCATTTCAACTCTAGAATAACATCTAAATTCCCAGCTAGAAGCGAACCCACAAAAGGCGCACTTTTACCGTTCGAAGTGTACCGAATTCTTAAAAGTTACGAGGCCCATACTAACAATCCTAGTGGCTCCCTGAGATGAAATAGGCTCGGGTTTATCCACGAAAATCTTTCTAGTGGCTCCCTGTGATGAAATAGGCACAGGTTCGTCCACGACTACTAACCTCCTAGTGACTCCCTGTAATAAAATAGGCACAGGTTCGTCCACGACGTCTAAACCATCCTAGTGGCTCCCTGAGATGAAATAGGCTCGGGTTCGTCCACATAACAAACTCTAAAAACCAAACTCGCCATTTCCTCGGCTCTTGCAGCCGCTTAGCCTTGGTACGTAATAATACATTGACTATTTAGTACCATTAGTATTGTAGAATAAATTGTAATTTCTATAAAGTACTGTCTCATTTTGTTTAAAACAATTAACGAAATACACATGAATATATCTTTTAGGAAATACCCTGTTAATACGATGTAAAGTACATAATATAATGTACAGAAATATACATTTCCTTTTGCACGTTTGGGGAAATTATAGGAAATTTGACGTGTATCACGTGTTTATCCAATATTGTACTTCTACAGAGTGTACCTACACACTCGAAAGTAATTCGTCGAGAAGCGAATAAATAATTGTATCTTCTTTAAATGCCCTGCATAAGCATGTAAGACCATCGAAACACAATGCAACATGCAACAATCAGCGTTTTCTTAAAAATCTCTACAGAACGCAGAAGTATTGTTTAAACTGCAGAATTCCATTTCCCGGATTCCATATTTTTACTAATTACTCCGAACGACCGAAAATTTGTTGCTTAACACGGGGGAATCGACGTTAATATTTACGCTCGATGTAAATTCACGTATGAGCCCGATAATAGACATGGTGCCCATACATTACGTCCACACACGGCCGTCACATATGGTAGGCTGAAACTAAGCTACTATTTTTAATTTATGTTCTCAATTTACCGACTAACGAAGTTCAACGCGGAGGACGGGAATAATGAATGCTAAACCGCCGCTACCGTAAAATTATCCAGCCGATAATTTTTGTTGAAACTCGCCATTAAAGCATGTGTACGCAGATAATCACCCCTGTTTACGCACACGCGCCGACCCCTACCCCCACTCATTTTCTTTATCAAGCGTAACGATGCTTATTCCCGCGCGGCCGAGAACCACATTTTTCTTTCCCGGGAAAGCTGCCCGCATCAGTAACAATTTTTCGCCATCAAATTTTCCTCACCAGCTCTTCTCTGAAATAAAACCTGCGGAATTCATTACGCCCGTCTAAATATGTAATTAGAGAGAAAGAGAGGGAGAGGGGTGGGAGTGGCGGCGAGAGGGGGAGGGGAAGGGAGGAGAGAGGGGAAAAAGAAAGAGGTGGGGAGAGAGCGAGTTCTTAAAGATTTTACTTTACGGTTTGTTAAGCTGCGTTTACACTATATAGCGTAACACATTATATAATAAAGTCATAAAACTTGTTACAAAATTTTTTGTTGAATATTGTATACCATAGCATTTGGAAAAAAAGTTGTAAAAATACAAAATTTTTGTATGTTTCGTGTAATGCTTATATCGCTATTATGTCCGGTAAATCTCATATACGTTGCAAAATAATTTTAGTAATTATAAATATATTTACAACTTTCAGTAGCCACGGAAAATGTTTGCATTCTAGTCTTTAGTAGCTACAGTTTAATTTTTACCAATACAATAATTACTATTGGATGGAGGTGACAGAGGCTAAATACCATGTAGCTTTAATAAAATATTGTAAGCAGAAGTTTTAAATATCAACTTACAAATGACGTTTGCCTCCCGAGATTTAGCTCGCTTGTAGGTATGTTAAGGTCCTTTGTGGTGACACTGGCACCTTTGTGCATGCGGGGCGCGTATAGCCCTTGGCGCGGTTACATAAATACGCGATCTCAATAGACACTTAATTTTACGAGGATACAAAATCGTGCCCATCGACTTTACTTTCACGCACACAAATTCGCTCTCCCACCACGTTGCGCATGCCGTCGCCACCAACACGATTCAGCTTTTGCGCAGGCGCTAAGGCCGGGGCTATGATGATAGAACTTAGCACGGAGGGGGCTCCCGATTCATTGCCACTTAATTCCCCTACAGCCCCGACCACGGCAATATCGTAAGAATTCATTATGAATAATAAAATGTGAAATGTTATATAAACTTTTTATGTACAGACTTGTCCAAAACGTATAATCTTGTAACAAGTTATAAAAACATGTTGTACATGGTCCGTTTTTCGAAGGAAGAGCCGTGGAACATCTGCCCGACTTTTCGCGGTGTTGTTGCGATCGCGACACGTCTTCGGCGCTTGTGTCTCTTCACCATTCGCGCCTTGGCCAATGACGTTCGACCGTCGACGTGCGTCCTCGTCTACGGTCGTCTGTCTCCATTGCACGTATTACAAACCTCTCGAGAAGGACCTACCAACAATCTGAAGTAGTGGGGACTGCGTTCGGCACGCGCCCGTCGATCATCCATTGTCTGGAAATGGCGGAGAATGTTGACGAGACACTGAACGTTTTCACACGTCAAGAGTTAAAATACACGAATAAGAAAAAGTTTATTCTTTTGAAAGAATGTATTGTACCCAAATATTGAGCAACATATTAAAAGGGGATTAAATTAATATGTAGGTTATTAAACGCTACACGTGGAAATCGCAGGGTAAAGAAGGAAGTTGGTTTACCGAGCGTCTGAGCGAGAGACTCTCGTGTTCAAGTGCCGGAGGATGCAAAGAGACACACAATGGCATCGAGACCGTGACAACGTCGTACGAAATACGCAGCTCGCGTTGGATCCCCACCAGGCCACGCGCCGAGGCAGGGCGACTCCCGAGGGCTCTTCTTTCGAAAAACAGACCATAGCAAGGTTATATAACAATTTGTTACATAACATTGTTTTGCTACATATATGTATAGTGTAAACACAGCTTTATACTCTCGCTAAGATATAGCGTGATCATAAAGTAAGGCATTGATCGACATGACACCGATTAATATTGCCGCACTCGGAACGGAAAAGACTGACGACAAACTGTAGTTCATTCACTATTAGGGTAATTTTAAATACTGTTTAATATTTCGAATATTTGACAGAACTTTAACTTACCGTAGATTGTTGTAAATAATTCAAAAAGTCAGACGTATTTTGGATGTGAATTGACAGTGTACGGCACTGAACGTCACTCGATCTCTTTATCTTCCATTTTATCTCTTAAATGTTCTGTCGTTCGGAAGGTGTTTACTTTTGCGCTCGCATGATTTTACTACCACGCTATATGTATGTTGGCAAGAACTATACGTGATCCTGACAAACTGATTTGTCCTGGCCAAGTTTCATGTCTTCTCGGTAAGAATGAGACATCAATACGCATGGAATTTTAAGATGAATGTTGTTTTCGGTTCCCTGGTAAATACTACAAAAGCCACTGAAATTTAAACATTGCGCACTGATCGGGTCAATCTGACCCAGTGTTATTCTTTAATTTTTAATTATATCCTTTATCAGAGAAATTTCTAAATTAATTTGGCATCAGTACCTACTCTAAATATATAACGATCAAGCGATGTGTAAGAACGTGACTGGCTCTAATAATTCTTGTTGCCTGTAGATTTATTTTTCTTCAACAAATTTTACTCGTTCCAGATTTCAGAAGAGATATACATATACATTGAGTTTTAAAAATACGCCACCCCTTACTAAAAATCTCCAAAAAATTGAAGACAATACTTGTGATGATATATCGTTACTGTAATTATATAAATCTAGTATTTTTAAAACTTCAATACGAAAAAAAGTTTTTTCATCATTTTTCTGCGTTTTCGATTTTTGTCGACTACGATTCTCAGGCAAGAGGTAAATACTATCTTTCAGATTTTATCCAGAATTTTTGAATATTAGTAAATAATGAAAATAGAGGAAAAGGGGCATTATCCGAATTTTCACTATTATTACGTCATTCAGTCTAGTCATTCCACGCGAAATCGGACACTTTTTGGAGTATCATTTCGGATTTTGTTGAAATTGGGATATGTTGGAGTCTTTAGCGATATATAAACGTATCGCGAAGGATTTTTGAAAAATTTAATAATTGTTGATTTTGCAGCTGTTTGAAATTTAGGGTCCACCTTTTTGAATAAATCATAACTATTGAACTAACAAACTGATCAAACTGAGCTTTGTGGGTACTTACAGTGGAGACAAAAATACCAAATAAAAATTATATCAGTTAAAAAAATATATTTTTCAACCATTTATTTTACAATTGTTTTAAATAAATGCCCTGTTTTTATATCAGGGAACTATTTAAACTTTTGAAAATGTAAGGATATAGTTTATTTGTCCTCTTTATGGACATGTCTTCAGAAATATGGACACTTTAAAATTGGCCGTATGAAAATGAATTGAAGTGAACGCTGCATCGAATTACATCGGCTCGACTGGCCAAGCCGTCTGGTACAGGGTACAGTAGATACCACTGCTACTAAGCTAGCCGGTACGGCTCAGCCGTTCGAGTCGATGGGCTTCGACGCAGTGTTAACTTTCATCAATTTTCATATGGTTTCATGTACGCGTACCTTCTTATTTAAATTTTTACAGTTGATATTTGTGACAATACTGTCGTTAATTTTATGTTTTGCAAACCTATATTTTATGTTAACAAAAACATACTACTCAATGTTCTTAAATAGAGAGGTTCATAAACTTCATATTCGACATTGTATGCAATTCAAGTTTAATCTGGGCGAACTCAAACCTTCAATGTATTTGTTTCAACTGCTGTCGAAACAAGTACATTGATTGGTTCTATATATGGAGATAATATTTTATTGTTAGCTGAAAATATGTGCCGAAAATGGTTTTAAAGATTCAGAACAGGCGATTTTGATGTCAAAGGCAACCATGTTCTGAATGGACCCAGGAGGTAGAAATAGACAATTTCCATACAATACTGAATAAAAATTCGGTCCAATCAATAGCAATCAGCATAAATTAAAACGAAAAAGGCCGTTTAATGGGCATGGAAGTCTGAATATTACTTCATTACACAACAACGCTAGTCAACATGTTGCGAAACAAACTCAGCAGACTATTTTAAGGTTGAGATGAATAGTTCTTCCACATGCGGCTCACTCGCCAGGGCCGGCCCCAACAGATTATTGTTGGTTCCGCTCATTACAGCAGGTACACCTCGTCTGGAAAACAGGTCACTTTATTTTAAGGTATACGAAAATGCGTCGGTGATTTCATTACCACGAAACCAATGTCATTTTATCGTCACAGAATCAATCAGTTGCCTGAAAGGTGGCAAAAAGTAGTCGAAAAAACGGGGGAAAGTATTTTGATAACGACTGAACTTATTACAATAAAAAATTGATACGCATTTTTCATAAAAAAAATTCAGCCAGCATTAATCTGTTGGGGTCGGACCTGGCGAGTGAGCCGCATGTGGAAGACCTTTTCATCTCAAACTTAAAATAGTCTGCTGAGTTTGTTTTGCAACATGTGGACTAGCGTTGTTGTGCAACAAGGTAATATTCTGACTTCCTTGCCCATTAAACGGCCTTTTTCGGTTTAATTTATGCTGATTGCTATTGATTGGACCGAATTTTTATTCAGTAATGTATGGAAATCGTCTATTTCCACCTCCTGGGTCCATCCAGAACATGGTTGCCTTTGACATCGAAATCGCCTGTTCTGAATCTTTGAAACCATTCTCGGCACGTCCTTTCAACTAACAATAAAATATTATCTCCATAGAACCAATGAATGTACTTGTTTCGACAGCAGTTGAAACAAGTACATTGATTGGTTGAGTTTGTCCAGATTAAACTTGAAATTGCATACAATGTGGAATATGAACTTTATGAAGCTATTTAAGAACATTGAGTGGTATCTTTTTGTCATCATAAAATATAGGTTTGCAAAATATAAAATTAACGACAGTATTGTTACAAATATCAATTGTAAAAATTTAAATAACAAAGTACACATGCATGGCTTTTTAGTTCCATTTATTCACAAGCGATGGGAACTTTTACATAGTCCCTAACATCATCAGCAACAAGCCAAAAACAGTAATACCCTGATACTGGCGGAGATACACGACCGCGTAAGAAAAGTTAATATCTAAATGAATGTGATCATTATACCACCGTACCAAAATCACGAAAAAACCGTGGGATAAGATTCCAGATATGGGGGAGCAACGTACATATCACCGATCCCGTGGCGACACTCCACTAAATCTGATAAACTTGCCTAATTTGAATATCCCGACGCATTATCAAAATGCGATATCGGTGGCAGCCAAGTGGTTAGTGTGCGTATCGAAACACGCTTTTAATGCATATAGATTAGATCAATTTATAATTAGCCGGTTTCAGGCTGTGACCTCCCATCCCCAAAACCATCCACCGCCGCCCCGTCCCTTCCCGCTTGGTGCAGTATTATCGTTGGTCGACTCACTTTCGGCCTCTCAGTAAATTTGTATTTATATTTTCCGTTTATTGCTATAATACCGCGGCATTATCGCTATTTATTGGCCTACCGGCGGCAACACGCGCGTCCACAACACTCGCGGCCTCGGGTTTATGGTCGTCGGCCCGCCCACGTGCCGCACGTGGTCATTGATAAAATGTTAAAAGCACACTGGACGGGTCCGCGTGCGAAATTCCGGCGGCGATAATAGAATAGCCCCGCTGCAAATACGTATCCACTGGCAGTCGAAGCACGGTTCATTAACGCGCTAATCCGTGACTTTTTAACAGCTAGTATTAATCCCATTAGCGATACACATAAATGAATCTCAATACCGTTTTCGAGGCAGCAGACCCCGTAAGTATACGCCGCATAAATTATTGAGATGACTATGGTCTGTTTTCGAAAGATGATGCCTGGGAGGTAGGCCCAAATTTTCGCGGTGTTGCCGCGATCGCGAGACACCTACGGCACTTGTGTCTCTCTCACTCTTCGCGTCTTGGCTAATGACGTGCGACCGTCGACGTGAGTCCTCGCCTACGGTCGTTTGTCTCCATCGCACGTATTACTAACCTCTCGAGAAGGACCTACCTACAATCTCAAGGAGTGGGGACTGCGTTCGGCACGCGCCCGTCAATCATCCATTGTCTGGAAATGGCGGAGAATGTTGATGAGACGCTGAACGGTTTTACACGTCACAGTTAAAATATATGAATAAGAAAAAGTTTATTTCTTTGGAAAGAATTTATTGTATCCAAATATTGAGCAACATATTAAAAAGGGATTAAATTAATACGTAGGTTATTAAATGCTACACGTGGAAATCGCAGGGTAAAGAAGAAAGTTGGTTTACCGAGCGTCTGAGCGAGAGGCTCTCGTGCCCAATTGCCGGAGGATGGAGGGACTCACAGTGGCATTGAGACCGTCACAACGTCGCACGAAATACGCAGCTCGCGTTGGATCCCCACCAGATCACGCGCCGAGGCAGGCCAACCTCCCAGGCATCATCTTTCGAAAAACAGACCATAGATGATTCGTAAGCAATGAACCGGATCATGAGCAAGCTCCAGTATATTAGTGGACCACCACAAGGCACTTAACAGTATTAGTGTGTCATTCGACTCCCTGACGAAGCTAGCAATGCTTGCAAAATGTTGGTATTATAATTCCACAAGGATACGGTTTACACCTGGAAGCTTCAACAGTAAATGTGTATAATGTCGGGCTACGGAAACCGCAAATTTCTGATTCACTACTTTTGCTAAGTGAAAATAACCAAAATTGATTGAATATAAATCATTCAGTGCGCTCCATAAAAAAAGTATCCTAATTGCTGATACGTTTCCGGATGTTTTGCTTATTTGACATAAAAAAGGCAAAAAGATTCTTAATTAGCATGAGTGTAGCTATGGCGCGAACAAACTTGAAAAACAAATTTCGGAAATTTAAGAAATTGCACACTTTGAAGTTTGAAACCCGATTCTCTCGATTTTCTTTGTGTTCTAAGGGTTAGGTAAATAAGTCAAGAAAGAAAATAATTTTTTGGTAATGTTCATGCTAAAACGGTACATCTACCGAATGTGTACCCTTAATGAAAAGTCAATCAGTCAATTAGAACTTCCGATATCGTGTCAGCCATTTCAAAAAACGGTGTCGAAAAAAAAAGTTCATAGCTTTAGATGCATGTCGCACACTGCGGGTTGTGTGCCGTCTTCTTTAAAACATCTATAAGTTCGTTAATTTTACGAATTCGGGCAAATTCTTCTGTGGACAAAAAAAATCGATTTCTTGAAAGGTCTAGTCTAAAATACCCCCTTAAGTATCTTATTGGGTTCAGCATAAAATAGAAAAAAGTCATTGTACCTAATGAAAATTTCATCTTTTATTATATATATTTGCAAAAAAGTTCGCAGTCTACTAAGAAGCAATTAAGGAATATTTAGTATTCAGTGAGCTATCGCGCAAAAATGATCAATTATATTGTCGGTTTCAGGGATAAGCATAGAACCAGGAAGGTCCCGTTCCGAGAGAGTTATTGTTATACCGAAATGCCGCTTTCGGAAGTCTACTCCACTTCAGGGAGAGGATATTCGCAAATTCTGTTTGCCGCAGTTAGTCCGGGGGTACCGTGTACAGAGCCAAATATCGTCAGAAACGATTTCGCGGGTTGGAGGGTACGGCTGTACGTTCACAGTGGCACGATAAAAGTAACGGATACGGTAATTTAGTTCGTTAATGAACTTCCAGTTGGCAAGCTCCGGGATCTTGCTCGCGAGAGGCTCGAGCCAACTGGGAAGATACATTGTCCCTGGAAATGGGAATACCACCGACTTCGAGAGCATCGTGCAGATTCCGCACAGGGGAAGGGAGATGAAGAGATAGAAAATAAAATTGTACGAGAGGTCCTATGAGCTGGATCGCATTGTTGTGGATGAAGAAAAATAAGAAATCCTTTCGTTTAACAGGGAAACAGTCGAGGCTCATATTGCTCAAACACCACTTCAATTGCACCTCTGGATATTCAAAAACGATGTTCGTATGTACGCGATAGTCTTGTCATAACCCTTTTGAGGACGATTACCTTTTTAATGATAATCTCAATAATGTAATAGTACGGGCGATAGTACACTTAATTATTAACAAAAATGTAGATTAATAGGGTATATCAGCGTTTCTCAACCTTTTAGTACCTTGACCCAATTTTCCAGATCAGTTTCACTCGTGTTCTCCTTCCAATCATTTTTTGGCGTCCTGATATTTGTTTAATAGATTTTTAATAGTTTAAATAGCTTTTTCGAATTTGTTATCTTTCTCTTCATGCCTTTACCCCCCCCCCCCCAGATTTGTTATTCTGCGCCCTTCTAAAGGAGCACGTCCCACAGATTGAGAATCACTGGGGTATATTTTCGTTTACAATGAGATCATATATCCCAATTGGTATCAATGGTTACAGAAGAAATTATAACAACTGGGAATAAGTTTATTCATTGAAAAGTGTTACAAAATGGTTAACAAAATAAAATGATAGAAAGAATAAGGTAATTACAGACTCGTCTCGATTATCGTCTAGCTTGTACTACACGATTATTGTCCAGGCATTATCCTCACCAGGGGTGGGGGGAGACCGTGGAACATGTTAAGTGCATTCTTTCTTGCCCCTTTCGAGGCTCGAGCTTCGGAGAAAAAACGAATTTACGAGGGTCTGAAGCATTTCTCCCTACAAGATTATTGTCCCGGCGCAGACTCAGGTTCGGGACGATAATCGAATTTCGACAACCGTCCTCTATGTCTATGTATTATAATCCTAGTCCATTTTTCCACTTCGGATGCTGAACATTTAATACATCTTTTTTTTTCTAAATTTTGTTTATAAAGTTAAATAAATGAATTTGGATATATATAGCACAGGTAGTAAAAATTACTTTGCGGTGTATTGTCCCGTCAGTCTCGGAAGGGTTAAATAGTGAAGCATGCTCCACTTACGTTCTCTACTAAAACCATGGATATAAATATCGACATTACTTCTATTTTCAGGGACATTTTACATGTCACTCTAATGTTTTGTTAATATTGGATTGTCAATTTTAGACATTTATAAGCTATAACAATTATAAAGACTCATAAAGTTAGAACCCTATTTTGAAATTAACACATTTCTTTAAGTAAAATAAATTTGTGCTTGATAAAATCGGATAATACTTCAAATCGTACTCAGAAGTTACAATTAAAATGTTAAAGCTTGTTGTATTAACATTCTTGTGGAGCAGTTCTGAAGGTCAACAGTATTTTTCTTTCCTTTTAAGTGAATTCGTACACATCGTTTTGCTAACATTATGCATTTATGATGAATATAAGCGCAAAAATGATAAAATTGTTTATTTCTTTGTACTTTGTTTAATGTCTTGAATTGTGTTGTTCGCCTAAAGTTTATAATTATAATCAAACGTTATGATTACGATCATAGTTGTAATGATTAAGACTATTATTTTGCTAAATGGAAGTTTCATTACATAGCTAAGCTATGTTATTAATAATGATATAGAAAGCAAGAGGTGAATACAGAGTACCGCTCAAAAGTATTGCAACGCCTGGAGTGGATTAGTAAAACAGAAAAAACTTTCTATCTATACACCGGTCGTTTTTTTCTTCTTGATGATATTCCATACACTGCTCTTCGATATTCTTACTTTATTTATAATAATTTAAAATAGGAAACAGTAAACAAATTTCATTCCATTATTTTGTGACATACTAAATACTCAGAACGGGGCCCTCTGAAAAGTGGGGCCCGGGACTGCAGCCCCCCCCCCCCAACCTCCCTTGATTCAGTGCTGGTTAGAGTGAATATTATTTCGCTGAGGCGTGAACAAAAAATGATTAAGAAACAGATGACTTTCGTATTTATAAGACCAATGACAGGGACATGGTCCAAAGGCACAACAGAACGGAAAACATTTGTTTCGTACATTGTGGTTAAAGAGTTCGAAATTAACGAAAAAATTGTTTATAGTGGTCAAAAAACGGTTATGAGTGACACATTAATATTTTCCCTCTATTATGCATTTATAGTAAGCAGTTGTCAAGAACAATGGGACCTGTTTCCTAAATAATATGAGCTAAGAACCATAAAATATATACCTGAGTCTAAACATTGCCATAAACCCCAAAAATTAAACTTTTCAAATAATTCTGAGTGGTACTGTGTATATGCAAAAAATAGAACAGTCTGTTATGTATACGGTGATTATCGTGGTTAATAAATAAACAAGAACGTAACGACACGACAGCAGTTTCTATAAATCTTCGCGAAACCGCATGTTGCTGCTGAGATCAAACGAACCCTACTTAATCTCGAGGGAAAAGCCTGTACATCGAGCGTACTCTTCGGATGCTAGACATTGCACTATCTGATTTCCATCACTTCCGGTCAATGCAGCATAGCCTCCCTCTTACCCTCTTCCGAAATCAAGCGGAAGTCAAGAAATGGGTCGAAAACTTTATCGCCTCAAAGGACGAAGCTTTTTTCGCTATTTTTTTACCTGAGAGATAACAAAAATAGTAAATTCCGAAGGCAAATACTTTAATTGAAATTATTATACCGTTCCTTTTATATTAATGAATTTACTCATATTTTCCGAAAAATCTATGAGAACATATTTATACACCTAATAAGTGTTTTGCAGGTGTGTAGGAAATTAGGTATTAACTAAAATTTCGTACCAGAAAATGCCGTTCGGATAAATGGGGTTCTACAGTAGAAGCGGAAGAAGCAGTAATGACTTGTTTGAACTTACACAGAGGATTAAGATCTTATTTGGACACTGACACGCGTCTTTTTAACACTTTACATCAATTATGTTTTACCCCGAAGCCAGCCTCACGGAATCGAAACTCACTGCGACAAGCCAACGAATAGACATTGCGTGGAGGCGAATGAATCACCGTGGATTATCGCATTCAAAATTCGTTTACGCCACCTCTTCCCGGGGCACGAGACGCCTCGTAGGTAATTTTATAAAGAGATTCAATTGGCTTTACATCAGACGAGTGAAATATGAGTCTGTACCTCGTGAAATAAGAGCCGATTGGATTGAAAGAGTATCTTCAGGTACGTCTCCACAGGTGTTCGCAAACAGTATACAGGATGAGGCACTAACTATTGCCACCTAGAATAACTTCGAAAGTATGACAGTAGTAGAAAAGTTTTCGAAACGAAAGTTGCATGGGACAACGGCAGCTGTTATATGACGTTAGCTTTTTGTTGCTAGGTGGAGTCGCTTCAGAGATTTGAAGGTCAACTTTGTTTTTCTAGATAGAATACTATGTTTTGGTACTTATTTTCTGATAGCGGCTATCGAGACGAATCCAGTGATGTGCAACATTAAGGTCTTTGAAGGTCAACGAAGGTCATTTAAGGCAAATGTGAAATGAACTTACATTTACAGAAAGTGTTCAAAGTGATTACCATTGGTATCAATGCAATGCTGCAATCTCCTTATCACGGATTGGGTACTATTTCTTATCACTTCGGCACTTATCGAATCACATACTCTAACAATTCTCTCTCGCATATCGTGCATAAGTTCCAACTACGTCTGAAGATCGATTCCTTGTGTTTTTTCGATGAAAATGATACAAAAAATAACACAATTCGGATTATAATTAAGGAAATTACACGAATAATTAATTTGCATAATGTAAAGTTAACTTCGTTACAAATAGTCTGATTTACGTGATATTTGATATAATTTTAATCAGGAGAACGCCAAGAAACCATAAGTGTCACTTCTATATCGATATGGGGTTATTCCGCACAAAGTCTGATACTTTTTGGCGTGACATTTCGAATTTTGTTTAAACTTGGATATGTTATACCTAAGTAGTCTTCAATGACACATAAACATATCTCGAAGAATTTCTTACAATTTTTTAAATTCTTGATTTTACAGATGTTTAAAATATAGTTTCAACTGTTTCTCAATTCATCGCAACTGTTGATCTAACAAACTGATCAAAGTAAGCTTTATAGTTTTTAAGTTTTTAAAGTTATTAAATTTTACAAAAAAGATTAAAAAATTTGAAAGAAATTTAGAAGAAGAAATGGGTTAGAAGTAATTTAAATCTGAAATTAGTACGCTATAAGAATTTGTTTAATTACATTAACACGGAAAAACCGATCCCAAATTGACGTCGTACGCCTCTGAACGATGGTCGAGCACAATTTTTACAAACCAGGGGAATCGAGTGACAGAATTAGGCTACCGAAACACGTAAACTTTAGGGTCGGTCAGGTTCATGGCTAACGCTATATCTTTGAATCTATACTGCTGACCGTTATAAAGAAGCAGATATGCTAATAATATAATGTTTATACTAGTGTTACGTTCTAAGCGTATTTTCCGCCACGCTTCGAGCAATGAATTGTTTTATTGCACCTAGTAATACTAAACTGTCTGGTACACAAAATCAACCACCAGAGTGGATTGTTTATCCTTATTTAATTAGAATTTAACGCCCGATGAGTGCATCAAACAGTGATCCGAGAGAAGCGAACATCAGGAGGAACTTGGTTGAAAGGGAGTCGATATTCTGACGAGATTTTAATAGGTATGAAGAACACACGGTGCCTCCCTTGAGGATCATACCCTATTGAAAAGAGAATGATGTATTTACCTCGAGTTGAAAAAGGTGCTTGTCATTTAGATCCCAGTCGATGTTACAACGGCCGGCGCCGGTTCTTTCATTGCGGACAGTCATCGACGACCTACCTTCCTTGTTACTTTCTAATTAACGAGCCTGTCAATGGCTGGGGTAGAATATAGTATACGCGCGGAGACAAGGACAGCATAAAATCGACATGGAAAGTCTCTTGAAGAAAGAAAAAAGGAAAGTCCGACGCTATTAAAATTCATACAGTATCATATTTACCTGACGTATTAATTATCAATTTACTTTTTCTAAACTCTTTCAAGTTGAACCAGTGTATCATCAACTGAGATGTTTCAGTTTACGGAATAATGTTTATAATTTTTGAAGCAAATGCATCAAGGATAGTTTTAGTAATATCTAGATTTCAAAAAAAAAGTGGGTGAAGTTTAGGAATTAAAACTTTATTTATTTTCGGTAGCCAGATTGTACGATTATCATTTTCTGAGAAAGAGTTTATAATTATATTTTTGGAGAAAGAAAATATTGATGTTTCTACACGCAATATCATATTCATGCGACATATTGATTATTATCAGTAGATTTCAGGTATTTATGCAGCTAAAACACATACAGTATTCACAACTATGAAGACACTATATGTATATTTGTATATATTCTGTATAATTTTAATACATGTACCTATTGTTTTCATAGTTATATTCTTCCGAGTCTCCAAAACTGTCTTTTCAGGTCATGATACAATATTAATCGTTGAAGAGGAAAGTGATTGCGCATTTTGGCCGTGAACGAGACCCTTTACAAGGCTATCCTGCACCTCGAATGTGCGGTTCGATCGTCACATGCATATAGATCGCTGGTGCTTTCATCGAGTACACAAGTCGCAAATAAATATGTATGGGACCGTGTGCATCGAGATTATTCCTTACTACCTCGTTTCCTTCTATACATCGGATAGTCGCGATTTTCTTTTCGTACACGTTAGTTGATAAATTCTATGTAAATTTTAATTTTGATTTGCATTCATCGCTGGACAATCCAATAAATGTTAAAATTATTAATATTATTGTGGCGCATAGTATTAATTAATCTTATTACTTCTAGGAAATAACGATTCACTTTTTTTCAATGGTATAAAAACTTTATTGACACTGCTCAATATTTCCATGTTCCTCTAAATTACTATTTTTATGCTGCCTAAACACTATTGTTCGCAATTCTCCAACACGTGGCGTCATTTTCTTCGAGCCAGAGGGAATTCAAGTTAAACTACGTTGACAACCTGCTAAAAAATTGTAGTTAACTACTGGTCCAAGAAATGATACTTTTTAATATACATGATACAGTAGCAAAAAATTACAATTTTATTAATTAGAAAGAAAGTATTCTAAAAACAAATAGTACAGGATATTTACAATAATGTAACGGTCACTATACGTACTAATTCCAATGTAATAAATAGATGGAGGGGATAAGAATACTGAGGGGATAAGAATGTAAGAAAAACTATAAAATACAAGACATTTTATTATTGCTTACTTTATAATGGGTTGTAAAGGAGTTGTGTAAAAAATTTTCGAACAGCTACAGCCTGAAACAAAAACTTTGTTCAATATTATGAAATAAACAATTTTCATGAAACAAATTACTTCCGTTCGTTGTCATGTTTTTTCATAGATATAACTTATGAATTTATGCTACCTTTTCAATGTTCATAATTGGCTGCCAACTTCTTACGCCATTTTTCACTGTGCCAAAGGTTAGGGAAATATTTGTAATTTACACTACACCGTTATTTTCTTTAAAAAACACAGAAGCATTATTGATACATCTATTGTTAACAAAATCTTACAAACTGCTATCAAAACTCGAGTAACAGCAAATGCAATACTGAATTCTGTAAATACGTACAAAGTATGTATATCCCGAATTTTCTCATTCTTGTTCTGTCATTTTCATTGGGTCATATAGAATACATTTTTACTATAATTTGATCTCATACGGAAGTTCTTTTTTATTAAATTATGATATCAGTTACTAGATTTATAAAATTTAAATTGCCTCATTTAGAGTACAAGCAACCCTTAAAATCGTAATAACGTTATAAATAGCATAGTCCAAGTAATTTATTCGCTGGTCGATTCCTTTCTAGAATCAATTCAGTAACTTCAATTAACGAAAAATTTAAATGAGTCGTGTTCCCCGAGTTTTACTTGTTTCATCTACTTTTTCCGTATTCGAGGTACTAGGTGCTTAAAGTATGCCCATTACCTTTTGCATGTTTCGATTGAAAAGTCAAAGCTAACAGCTTTAATCGTTTGAAGTAAGAAGAATTGTTACCACGACCTAGATTCGCCGAGCTCCAAATCCTGCTAATGACAAGAGAATATTATTTTTGACATTCTTTTGGCACGATTCTGGTTTTCTGACTTCCCTGGTTGAATTTCAATCGATTGCAAGGAAAACGAGTCCCGAATTCCACTCCAACATTAAAATAGTAAGCAGAATGAAGATTATTTGGTATTAGATACTCTGCTAAGCCATTACGTTGAAAACGAGACCTAAATAAATTTTCTGTTAGTTATATGTATAATGCGTCATATATTCAGTGCAAATGGATCCCATTTTGGATAAGATTTAAATGGGAAATACTAATTGTTTAATCACGAATTATACGAATTATCTGTTTTCGAACACCCTATAAATAGATATAGTGTATATGAGTGTGTAAAACGTAATGAAATTGAAGTCTTAGTGGAGATTGAATAAATTTTTTTAGTTTATTTTAAGTTTTTCAAAATATTTAGTGACAATATAAAGTAAATATAAGTCTATATAAACATTCAATTTGGAATATAATAACAAGTTTTTGGTTGTAACAACGTTTCTGACGCCTGTAAGGCGATATTTAAATGTTGGCAAACTTTGGATGGGCCAATGTTGTATTATCGTTGTAAATTTCATGTTATTTAACCAACGGTAATAATTGTTGGCTCAACGTTGGCTGTCTGTTGACAAAATGTCATAACTTTTCGTCGTTGACCCTATGTTGGGAATTTGTATGCAAAAACACTAACCATATCCCAACGAACTCCCAACCGTTGGCCACCGTTGGACAACCATCAATGCTACTAGGGTAGTATTGCTAATTTTGCAAAACAAATTCATGAACATTTTTTTTTTTTCATGAAATTGAATTCTTCTCCAACGAATCTTTTCCAAGGGTCACGACTTCTTCAGCAACCCAATGTCAATTACCACTACTTATTTATTTGAAAAATACTGTGTCGAATAAATTCTATAGAACTCTACTACTATGTCACAAATGCTATTACATCAAAAATGACTTCCGAATCCATCATTCCTCGCTGTCTTCGCCAGAAGTCTCTGTTAAAAGCACGGTGCCCGGGATACGAGATTCACGCGACACATCGGAGCCGCGTTCTTCATCATCTTTCACAATCATAACTCACGGTTAACATCGTTTTTCGTCCAAATTACTCGCATCTGCGAACCACCTGGTCGTCTGTGGCTCGGATATATATTTATCAGTCGCGACGATTCGATACAGTCACGTGTACACCCACGAGCAAACTCAGCTTCCACTAGGGGAAAAAGTGGTGTTGTTAAAATGAGCCTCGAGTCTTGAGCTTTAACAGGTCGAGTCGCGGTTCAAACCCTAAAGGCTCGAACCCTCAAGGTTCGAAGCTTGAGTCGTGAAAGTACGAGTTTTTAACGCTCGAGCCTTTCAGCTTGAAGGCTTCGAGTCGTATAAATTGTATGTAGTGAAGTAATGTACAGACCTTGAGTTTTCGAAGCCTTAAAACTTAACCTAAAAGTTTTTAGTTTTTAACTCTAATATTACACGAATCTCAAGCTTTTAAAGCTTTAAGGAGGAATAATCCAAAAACGTCCAGAAAAGCGTGGCTTTTGTAAATTAGTTCTGCAACACCCAAACCTTATTAAACTATTACTAATAGGGTGATCAAATATATATTTTGGACAATACGTTAAATTTTCTTTTATTACAAAATACCTATGTATACTTGAGCAAGATATACGAGTCATAGGATGTTACGCGTCGAACAAAATAGTTTCTCAATTTGTTCACGGTTCATTGATCTGAGAGACAAAGTTGGGACATTTTTTTCGTTATTCACGTGATATTCGACTTAATATTTTAGTAGAATATTTTCGAAAAATTATACTTTCAAAGTATATATAAGAAACTTAATTTTTTCCAATTGTCACTGTGTTATTTCACATTAAGTCTGAAGCTTTAAGGTTCAACCCTCTAGAACCCTTAAGTGTTAAAAAATGGAATTTAACACTAAATCTATAATATTATACTTTATACAGTTTTTAAAAAATGCAGCCATGACTGCAGACACATGATAGATTGATACCAAGAAAGGGAAATGAAAAATGAAACAAAATAACCATTGAATAGTAGACGAAATGAAACATTGCTAAAAATTTGTCTGTAATGTTCAAAATATAGTATCATCTGATCGACTGAAAACATACTCTTACGCCATGGGAGTCATAGATGACCGGCAGCAAGATCAATGTACTGCGCATGATAAGTTTGCACAATACATATAATCATATTGTGTAATATATTATTATATGATTCTAATGGGCAATCACTCTTTGGCGCTAAAGACAAAACCAGCAGAAACACGCTCGGCAGTGAACGTGTTAGCCTCGAGCTTCGAGACCCGAGCTGTAAAGCTCAAGTTTCGAGCCTCGACGACTCGAGCCCTGAAGCTCGCTCGAGCCTCGAGTCGCGAGCTTCATATGATTTTAGCCTTAATGACTCAGTCTTTAAGGCTAAGCTTTGTAGCTTCAAAGACTCGAGCTTTATACAACACTAGGAAAAAGTAACGTAGGGGTAAGCGCCCCCTACCGCTTGATAAATTTATTTCAAATACTGAAATAAATGTTAAACCGAATATTAATTTGGCATAAATTTCAGTAACTCCAAGACCAAATGGTAAGAGCTCCTTCCCTTACATCACTTTTTCCCCTAGTGGTAGCCGAGTTTGCTCGTGAGGGTACAGATCGGTAGGACGTTCTCCATTATTTCATGGCGCATGCGCGACACATGGCACGAGCAATCAAGTATTCCGTGAGGATCTTACGAACAGGTAGAAAACACCGGTGGCGTGTCTTCGGGCGACAAAATCTCGGAGGACGATCTGCATCGCAATGTGAGAGAAATGGAACAACGGACACAAGCAGGTGCGCGCACCACACCGCTTGGGAAATCGCGACACATTTTCTCCCCCCTCTCCCACTGTTTCGTCGTATAATTATACGACGGAACACCGAAACTTCGTTCTATAATACGGAATTTGACGTCCGCAACCTTAGATATGTTTTGTACGCCTAGCTGACCGAGCGACGCCGACGTGTGAAAGACCTAAAAGGAAAACATTTCGGATGTCAGTCGCTGCGTTCAGACGTATGTGTCCTGTATGCGTGCGCGTGTGTGTGGATTGTTTGTATCGACAGCTGACCGATAGGTCACCAATGAACCAAAGGCCAATGGCCCAGCAAGAAATTCAAACCAGCGATCTATCGTCAGCTCTCGATCTACAAGCAAAGTGAGACAGAGAGTATTGACAAACGCACATGTACACTCGCGAGCAAATTCGGCTTCCCTAGGGGAAAAAGTAGTGTTGGGAAAGGGCCTCTTACCATGCTTGTACCACTTGGTGTTTGGAATTACTGAAATTTATGCCAAATTAACATTCGATTTAACATTTATTTTAGTACCTTGAATAAATTTACTAAGTGGTAGAAGGCCCTTCTCTTACGTCACTTTTTCCCCTAGCGGAAGCCGAGTTTGCTGGTGGATGTACACCGACGAGCAAACTCGGCTTCCGCTAGGGGAAACAGTGAGGTAGGCGAAGGGCCTCCTACCATTTAGTTTTGGCAAATACTGAAATTTATGCCAAATTAACATTTGGTTTAACATTTATTTTAGTACCTGGAATAAATTTACTAAGTGGTAGAAGGCCCTTCTCTTACTTCACTTTTTCCCCTAGCGGAAGCCGAGTGTGCTCGCGGCTGTACACCGACGAGCAAACTCGGCTTCCGCTAGGGGAAAAAGTGAGGTAAGCGAAGGGCCTCCTACCATTTAGTTTTGGCAATTACTGAAATTTATGCCAAATTAACATTCGGTTTAACATTTATTTCAGTACCTGAAATAAATTTTGCTAAACGGTAAGAAGCTCTTTTCTTACGCCACTTTTTCCCCTAACGGAAGCCGAGTTTGCTCGTGGGTGTACATATATGTATAGAGTTATTCGCACGACGCACGACACACGATATAAAACCTGTCAATTGTGACCATATCTTACAGAAATTAAATTACATAGTACCTTCACTGAGTCATCAATTATTTTAAAATAAATTTTTTATCAGTAGCACAATATTAATTTGGCGTGCAACACGACGTCGATCATTAAAACCGACGCAACACCCACTTCTCTAGACGTTTCTGTCTTCCATTGTCGAAGGTAGCTTCGATCTCGAAAGGTGTATGTTTCAATCTGGAACGATTAAAGAGAAAGCAGTGTATGACTGAGATTCTGATTGCTTTTACACAGCACTCCGGTAACTGTTACGTCCGTCACGTTGAGAAATAAATTCCCTGGAATTCGTGAGGAATTAATTATTGCGGCATGATAATGATATAGTTAAATGAACACGTTAACTACCGTTAACTAAATTGTTAGTAAGATATTTTATGGTAAATCATATATCGAATTTTTGCCATTGTTCTGCGGTATTTTACCATAATTTATTGAAGTTTTATGAAATTTCAAAGTTGATATTTTTTAATGGGAAACCTTCTCTTATCAAGCTACCAATTCCTTACTCCTTAATTATTCAAAGATCGTATGTTACATTGTAGATAATTTTATAAAAAGTAATGTTTCCAAATTTGAATTTAATCTTTTAGATCTATTGGGTGCCAGCTGATATGGTCCTTCAAAGAAAGAATTAAAAAAATTTATTGGATTGTAGAATCGGTATCTTGATCTCTTTCATATTTTGTCTTATAAATAATTGTGGGTGAACTTCCGAAAAGCACCCACACCTGATGACCCTGACTTTGACATATGTTATCAAGGTCACTCTCTCGAGTAACCTTTGAAAGGTTTAAACCGCTAATCATTAGTTATTAAAAAGTTATTACCAAAAACAAAATTTAAAGACGTACCGTAATTTTTCCAGAAATCTCATCAGAGTCCTTGTGGTATTTGAGTAAGAAATATGAATAATTAAGAAAACTAACACTAAAAGTAAACAATTTCCAATTATTATCAACCGCGCTTTGATTCTTCGATAGAAGCAATCAGTGATTCCGAAATCATTCCGGAAAATTACAGTATTATCTCTGCGAATTATGGGTAAATTATGCGCAAAGCGGTCAGGAAACATTGTCACGTAACAAGCAGCCCGTATCGGCGCGCATGCTCGTGCGTTGTCCATCGAAAATGAAGGATTTATTATATAATTAAAGTTATAACTCATGCGTGCGATGAAGCTCTGCGCGCGCGATATATTCGTCGGGAACACAATCGAAATCCGATCGAAGTCAACTACGTCACCGACATCTGGACCTCGATAATCGCTAATTAAAAATCGCAATGGAGCTCAACCGACGTACGATCGAGGGGGAAGGACGGGAAGAAAACAAAACGCTTCCGGATTTTTTGAGAAGTGGGCCGCGAGGCGTGTTTTTTTTTTTTTATTTTTCATTGCCCAGATGCAGTTGTCAGGCGTGCGAGTGTTCTGGCAGGTGACATCCGCGAGGTTATCGTGTTATTTTTACTGGCGTTGTCGCGTACGCACACGGTGACCTCGTAAATACCCAGACCCGCGGAAAATGTACGTCACATCGAGATGTAACATGCAGGGAACGAAATGGTTAGCACAGGCCAGGCCGGTCTTCTTCCGTTTAAGACACATATCGTTCATACGTATCGTTGGTCACCTTGCGTGACTAATCAAAATTTTAAAAGCGCCCATAAAATGCCTATTTTTGGTTAAACCCTACTTCCCCGGACCAAAAATTATTGACTCTTTTCTATATCTTCTGGTAGTATTCAACGAGTAGAATCTGAAAATGCAAGTGTTAAGTTTAGGAATCCAGCGGTTCAAAAGTTATGCGTATATAAAACCAAGCATTTTTAGCGTACTTTACAGGTTAGTTTAACGCCATATTGACTTTTATACCGAATTCGTCCAATCAGTGTCACTACGTGTAAGGAGATGCAGGTGATGGCCGCCATTTTGGCGGGTTAATTCAAATGTGCTTGCAAAAAGGAATCACTTATTCAAAGCGAAATATTGATTCTGAGTTGGTTAGAGTTAGTTAATAAATAATCGTAGAAAGTCGTCTGTTGTTTTGGGGTAGCCCCTCCCCCAAACCCCCTCCCCGCCACCTGAACTAGATCAAACCTACTCAGAATCAGTATTTCGCTTTGAATAAGTGATTCCTTTTTACAAGCACATTTGAATTATCCCGCCAAAATGGCCGCCGTCACGTGATCGCTTTACAAGCAGTGACACCACTGATTGGACGAATTTGGTATAGAAGTCAATATGGCGTTAAACTAACCTGTAAAGTACGGTAAAAATGTTTGGTTTTACATACGCATAACTTTTGAACCGCTGTATTCCTAAACTTAAAACTTGCATTTTTAGATTCTACTCGTTGAATACTACCAGAAGATATAAAAAAAGTCGATAACTTTTGGTCCGGGGAAGTAAAGTTCAGCCCTATTTTTTTCTTTTATAAATTAATTGAGTAGATTATTATAGGATAAAGAAGCCATCATTAGAAATGATTAATAGTAATAATGTACTTGTTCGTATGATAGTACAATGCAAGTAATGAAAGGTATGCAACATCTACCATGTCATATGCCCTACGTGAATGTGACGTAGCGATCACGTCAAACTCGACTTCCTCTAGAGGAAAATGTGAGGTTAGCGAAAGGCCTCCTACCATTTAGTTTTGGGAGTTACTGAAATTTATGCCAAATTAACATTCGATTTAATATTTATTTCATTATCTGGAATAAATTTCTCAAGTGGTAGAAGACTTTTCTTCTACCCCGCTTTTTCCCCTAGTGGAAGCCGAGTTTGCTCTTGGGTGTACCCGCATAAGCAAACTCGGCTTTCACTAGGGGAAAAAGCGGAAAGACCTCCTACCATTTGGTCTCGAGAATTACCGAAAATGCCAAATTAACATTCGGTTTAAAGGCTCCCACAAACCAACGCGAAATATTCGTAGCGGCAGCGAATATTTCGCGACGATAGATTTTTTATAGATAAATTTTTGCGGAAATTTTTCGCATTGGTGTGAACAGTCTCATAAGATGCCATGCATTTTAATCTATTGCGAATATATCGCGTTTGTTTGTGGGAACCTTTACATTTATTTCAATACTTGAAGTGAATTTACCAAGTAAGGAGGCCCTGCTTCTACAACATTTTTTCCCCTAGCGGAAGCCGAGTTTGCACTTCAGTGTGCGAGCATCATGTCAGCCTGTGACAGACGTGAGCTGGACACGGAAGGGGTTAATAATTCCCAAAAAACTTTTCATACAAGTATAACTAGATGTTAACAATGTTAGTATTGTACGAAAAATAGAATCAATTTAGCAATCCTTTATCATGTTTTGTTTCTTTCGCTTGATGGTTGCAGTAGAGTCCACCCACAATAGCGATCCTCTTATTCTTTTGAGCAATGCAGTTTGTATTATAGATTAAACAAATGAAATTTTCTGGGCCTTATAAGACAATAGAATATCTTGAATATCTTTATTTTATGCTTTCACTAATGAAACTGTAACGAAACGTTGATTCCTCGACGCTGTTTAAACACTATTTTTGTTACAGTTTGTCATAGATTATTTTCAGTAATTTTATTCACGATAGCATTTTCTCACTTTTCTCTTGTTTCACTTTCTAATGAAAAATCACCACTTTCGAAATTCACTAACCAACATTGATCTGTTCTAACATTTACGTAAACTTCTCGAAATGCTAAATTTATGTTTTCAGCAAAGTTGACAGCAATGGTCCCAAGTTTAAACTTATATAAAGAAATTACTCGAATATTCTGATTAGTCATGACAACTGGTAAAGAGGTTCTAATATTTCTATTATAATTCAAAACACGTATATATAATTACAGCGTATTTATTATTCTTTAACCTTGGACGACTGTGTCATTTTGACCATAGTTTTAAGGAACTGAATCCGACTCTACAGCATCCGGCAATTAATTTCAATTAGTAATTCACAAAGAAATTTCGTTCAAAAATGCATTTAAAAGAAATGATCCACGGGGATCTAAACGAACTGATACCATCAAAGCCGTAACGCCTTCCGAGGATTAATATGTTTCAAAACTACAGGAGATCGGACAAAATTTTAAAAAACAAAATTTAAATTTGAAAAACGATATTTCATATACACCAACCTAATTGTGGGTGTATGTAGTGATTATACGTTTAATTGTAATATTGAAACAACACCGCGTTCTAACTGGTATACACAAGTCAAAGTTCTTCCGCGTTGCTGAGTCAACAGCGTGCATCTTCGCTTCCCCTACTTTTATTCCGGGAGATAATCCTTTAAATTTACCGAGGCCGAGAGATAAAGCACGGTTACCGGATTGCGCTTTCCTACCGGATGAAATGTTCCAACAGCGTGTTTCAAATTCGCCACTCTTATAAAATTCATACGATACCCCATTGTTTCGTATCCCCGCGCGAACTACCTTACGAATTTTTAAACTGGTCAGCCGACGCCGTTCGTCCACGCAAAATTTGTACCTGTTTTTATCCCTTGAAAAATCGTGCCAGCGTGGCGCAGTTTCCATGCATTTCGTTCCCACGACGAAGACGAACGGCCGCGCCAGCCGAATAATTCCTACTTCAAAACGTGCGAACACTCGCTACGTGGATATGCTACTTACGATTATTGAGTTCAAATTTTCGTAACACCCAGTACTTGTATTCTTACAATACGTGCATTCCTAACTTCAAACGTCTCACGCCCACAAACATTTTGCATAAGTCCAACTGTGTGCATATCAAAAAACAGCTACGTCATTTGCATCATTAATCCTAGAACCTCTTAAGGCTTGAGCCGTCATACGGAAGCGTAACGGAGTGGGGTCCTCGAATCCATACATCTTTTTATCCATTCATTCTGAAAAAGATTCTTTTTTTGAAGACAGTTTCATAATACCCTCCCTAGATATTTGAAGTACTATGTTGACATAAATATTTATAATTATGATTATGCGTAACTCTTGCGTTTAGAATAGCATGAATTTTCACTTTGTTCTGTTCTGTTCGAATGCTTGACCCTCGCACGAAAGTGTCTGATTCCATATGGACCCGAGTTTTTAATGGCTCCACTTAATTCATCAATCTATGAACCGTATTTAAGCTAGGAGCTGTTTATAAAAGTTGTTGTTATTAAGACATATAAAAAAACAGGGTATCTTCAATGATTGCATTCAGAAATAATGTTTAAAAATTAAGAAGTATTAGGGATCCAAATGGATCCAAGCACCGCTGCTGAACAAGCATTAACAAAGGTCCGCCTTCCTAGAGTTAATAGTAACTGAGGATGCTGCTTCGTTCCTTTTTAACTAATTAGACTGTTTCCTCGTTCTGTGGTTGTTCGTTATTCTTTAGAGATAAATAGATCGTAAAGGCTCTCATACACGATAAGACGGACTCAGAGACGGCCGCATGATACTTGGTAGTCTGAAAAAGAAAGAATATCGGATGTCTTTTTCTGCCCTTTCAGTCTCAAAAACCTCATCGTGTATGGCCAGCTTTAGAATCTACTTTACGTGATCACCAGTATCATAACGCGTAGTTCGTTTTCGTTTTCTTATGTACAATATTTTTCACATATGTAGGAGCGTTGGAAAAATGAGAGGTCCCAAGCGGGATTCGAACTCACGACCCCCGGGGCACCGAAAGCAGAGACTCTACTCACTGCTCCACGGAACCCTCCTATTTTCCAAAGATGTTATTTTGCTCCTTTTGTTGGGTATGGAGTTCCCGATCCCACACATATGTATAGCAATGGGGATTTCTGAATATCAAATTTAAATATGTATACAACAATAAATAATATTTTGAGAATTTTTTACAGAAAGGGAATAGTCCGAATTTAAAGTTTTCCAACTTGTGGATTTGAGGACTCCTCCCCCTCCTAGGACTCCTAGGGTTAAACACTGATGCCTGTACAAAATGAACCTTAGGTTATTCTAGCTACACATGCTTCAAGAAAGCATCCTGAACTTGCCATATACTATTACTTATCCTTATAATTCAAAACACTACACATTTTCGTATGATTAGTACAATAATACCAATTCCACTTTCAATATCAATACTAAGCCTCCTAAGATAATACTAATTCACCAGCTGTCCGATCTGTTACAGAGACTCACATCTAAGGTAGGGTCTACTAGGAGGCTCTAGCACACAGTAAGGTCCGGTCAGAAATTAAAGAAACCATAATTGAAGGGAAACAAATTGTTGAATTACTGCAAAAATACCTACATACCTATATACATATATTGTGTATCCAGATAGTCATCATTGATTTTCATACATTTGGTGTATCGTTGCACTAGTTTTTTAAAACCTGCAACCAAGAATCTTCCGCTAGAGACCAGAGTAATTTCACAGCTGCATATGTTTGTGGAGGTATATGTTTCTATCGAAACACAATCTACATAACATTTATCGACGAAGTCGTTTTGCTACATTGAACTGAAGATGCCATTCAGCTACATTTACAGCTTCCATAAATTATCAAGCACACGCGGCTGCCGCGTGATCCGTTACAAGTGTCCGATGAATGATCTCTTGGGAAAAATAATGGTTGCAAAATTTCGTACCGGCAGCGCTGATAGTTCTGCAGTCCCCGATTGACATATGGGCCACGGCGAGGAGTGCACAATCATTGCCACTTGATCGGATACTCGTCGTTGAACCCGATGGATCGAATGGTCATCACTCGCACAACTTAGTTCGTGAAAAACTCGTTGGCATCGTTCCCTTGGAAAATGGTACGCGATCGTTTCACGGGATTGACTTTCAAAAAACCCGTCTCCCTTGTATAAGAGTGTCTGTCAGCTAACTTGATCACTCGAATAATGACTTAACAATTCAACGCATCAAGGGCCACATCTTATAAGGTACGTGCTTTTTTTGTGGTTGGAGGCGTTTCAGAGATTTCAAGGTGAAATTCATTTTTTTTTAACGGAACTATCCATTTTTTGTACCATAGATTGACAGAGTATCAAATTCTGTGTAAAAATGTGTTGCCCTTCATACGTCCTAAACTTTAACTAAAAGTTGACGAGATATTTACGCAATAATGTATTGAAATCACTGTATTGAAATCGCTGTATTGAAGTTGAGGGATATCGGTTCGAGTACCTATAGCTTCCAGATAGTAAGTACGTATAAAAAATTTGACCTTGAAATCTCTGAAATGCCTCCAACCACAAAAAAAGCACCCTTGATGCCATTTAAGTTCCACGCCTCCAAATTTTCATAAAGTGTACCATTATGTTATTATTTGAGGTGATTAAGTTAGCTGAGGCACCCTGTTTTTTCCGTGACCATCAAACATTTCGAACATAATAATGCTCCAACAGTGTTGAATTATTGGATTTGCTAAGTGCTTGCTTTGAGAATTCCTTCAGTGTATTTTCAGAACCGCTGTAGTTCTCTTAACAATTTGAATACAAATACTTCGTAGATATGTATGCACATCTGGCAACTTTGATTTAATATGAGAAATCGTAAATAATGTTTTAAAAGATAGCTTCTCTTTAAAACGGATAATCACGATATTATTTGGGTACTTAATTTAAACAGAGTGTTTCTGAACTATTTAAAGGAAATTAACTGATTTAATTGAATTTATTACAGAAAGGAAAGTTGCGTTGAATAAACCGTACCCTTGCTACAAAAGTGAACTCAAAAACATGTCTCTCAAAAAATGCAAAGGACTGTCACACATCACAGTCTCACTCGGAACAATAAGTGACATGATTACTCTCTGTCAGCCAACTTATGAAACTAAAATGTTACACATTTGAAGATTTTGTCGAACAGTGTTTCAACAACTTTCTCATAATGAAAACCCGAAAAACACGTTTCTCGAGTTGTGCAACTTTTGTAGCAGGGGTGCGATATGTAGATTCATTAGTTATCCGTTCGCGAGATAATCTTTTTTAAATTCGTTATGTTACAAATTGTGCAAGTGCTTTTACAAATTATAATCACGATAGGCAACTTCAGAAATGATGTTTTAGCGTTGAACTTTGTCGAATATGCACATATTGAACTTACCAACTAAACAATTCAATGTCTTGAAAACAATTGGCTTACTGACTCTTCTATTTCTGTTAACCAATTTAATTAAATATTTACGATTTTACCAATATTTGAGAAAATCTTTTTTATCTCTAGTGAGGATAAGGAGTCTCAAAAACTACTTACTTTTAATAAAAGGGAACATTCAGGAAAAGTAGAGATTTCTTAGCTAGTAGTAAATTTGAAATAATTAAGAATTCATGAACTTTCTCATACCAAATCAACACTTGTATATGAATAAACTTGTAACTGCTACATAGTAATTAATTAATTTGTTACTTAATATTTTCAAATAATTATTATTATCTATATGTTACAGTAGATTAAAATGCGACATTCGTTTACGTCAAGATACATATAAGATAGAACTGAAATCTAAAAATTAAATGTCAATCTACGAAAAGTGCTGCTTCATTTAGAAAAACATATATTGTTATTGTTCAGACAAAAAGCATACAAAGTTAACTGTTTTTCCGCTACTTATCAGTTGACGTTCTAAATCTTCTCGATATTTTAGTAGCAACTCTCGAAGTCTTCGTGCAGAAACATCTCCAAGTGGATCCGAATTGGCTATCGTAGAAAAGTCACTAATTTCGAATAACATCCTGGCGTTTCTTTTTTGAATAACGGGCGCTGTCTTCTTTTTGGTGGAAACAAATCTGATCCGAAATGGTTTCCATTAAACGAAAAACGTGACGCAGGGTGCTCGGTCGCATTGTATGCAGGCACAGCAACCACCGGAGGCCACGAGTTATCGCGCTTGAACTGCATTCAGAGCGTTTCCTGCCGCGGCTGGTAGAGGGTGAAGACGCGGGGTAAAAAGTAGCAGAGAGGTCTTTGACGTCGATGCATTATTTATCACGATGTATGACAAGCATTTTCATGTTAATAGCGTACCTCGAGGTCATTACGCCCCTGTAACGATATAACAGCGTAAGACCTGTGCAGTAGAAAGGAAGAAAGGAAGAGAGGAAAACTCACAGCACGTTTAGGTTATGTTCGATTCAGTAAGTTCGAAAAGTATCTAGTTAGGGGGCATTGTAAGAATTCACTATGAATATACGGACCAGCGCATTGCATGAATATACGACCCCCGGATATAAATTACTTGAAATATAAAATGAAAAATATTTGTGATTGTATGTTACTTATAAACTGCGGAAGTTTATGCAAATTTTGAACCATGTACTAGACTCTTGTCTGATAATCGATTTTATTAAAACTTTTATTTTTATGCGTTTTTGATGTTGAGCAGTGATGGGTACGTAAAATACGCATGATATAATACAAGTATACATATATGTGTACATGTATCATACACGTATATTACGGTGATTCGAATCGTACTGTAATTTACGTACGCAAATGATAGATGGCCGTATGGTGGTGGTATTTTTCAAGCGTAACTGATATTTTTTACTTCTGCACTGTAGCTGTTACAAGTGACATGTCATATACTATTTACTAATTTTCCCATACGAATCATATTAGCAGCGTTATCTGCGATTACTGCATAAATATGTAAATTATATCTTTCTCTTGAAATAATAATACATTCATTTAGCACATCATTTAAAGCCTTTGCAATGTCACTCGGTTTAAGAAAAACATGTTTTTGATTGTTTAAGCGTAATAACGCTACAAAATTTTTAGCGTTTGCTGCTGAATTTTTTCATCTGTCTAATAAAAGAATGGCATTCCTTGATTCAGTTTTAGCAATAGATTGTTCAAATTCTTTGTAATGAGCATCGAGTATACTTGTTGAGAGAGTTTTTCTTGTAAGAATTTTATATCATGGATTAAGTTTATCAACAAAAGTTCAAATATATTCAAACCTCACAGTAAGAAATGATATGTTGCATCAAACAAATACTTAGCTACAATTTATTAATTTCTTCAGCATAAAGTCGCTTTGTTCTAGATTTTTCAAAAACAATGAAATAATTATAATTTTAATAATTTTACATATTTTGTAGATAGAATATAAAAATTCTTTGCATAAGTGAAATGAAATTTCGGAACTCCTTGTCACTAATATAATTAGTAAATTGCAAATGTTACCTTCCATTGTTTGCTATTATAGTTGCAACATAAAATATGCAATAATAATAACTTTAATGCTTAACAATAGAAAACAACTTGAAAACACCCAAAATTTCTCTTTAAATAAATCTTTAAAAATATTTTTTCTGCTATAATACTATATTTAGGTTATGATAAAATAAATTTATTTTATGACTTTGGTTCTTTTAAAATTACGTTGCTTGTGTAATTTACGTGTAATTGACGCAATAACTAACGTAAATAACTTGGTTTCATGAGGATGTACCCATCACTGGTGTTGAGGGATGTTATAAATGCATCAACATTCGCAGTCTAGCTATTTATATTTGTACGGTATTATAATGTATATATTTATTGTATTCAGTAAAGTACGCAAAAAATGTAACATAAATATAGATTACTTAAATTTCATAGATTTTACCAGTTAATATCTTGTTTATAATTTCAATAGTTTTACCTTTTTGATTGTTTTATAATTTTAATAGTTTTACCTGCATTGTCTTATAATTACTGAAACGTCGTACCGTGAAAAATTGTTATTTGGTACATTATATGACTACGCTAACTACTTCACCATTTTAAGGTAATTTAATTTCGTTTCAAAAAAAAATAAATTTGACCTTCATATGTCGTGTATGTCCAGCTACAAAAAAAATACTTACATCAACTTATTTCTCCTTGAAACTATTTAACTTTAATTTGAAACATTTTTCGGTATCATCGACAGTTTCGAAGATATTCGAAGGAATCTATTTAAATGACTCACCCTGTATACATTCAATGGGAGACAAAAGTATTCGAACATCTTTTAAAAAGGAATAACTTTTTTAAAATTGGTCCAAATGACTTGAGTTCTTTTGTGAAGTTAGGGACATTAGGTTATTAAATGATGTGTAAAAACAATTGATAAAGTTGCAATTGGTCGGATCGCGAAGAAAATAGTAAAGGTCGCTTTTTACAACTTTTTAATCCGAGGCTATAATGAAAATTTAATAAATACATATCGAAGATTTATTTTAGTTATACATATACATACTGAAACTTTCATTGCAATTGGTTAATACAGAAACGAGCGAAAGGCATCATCAGATGTAAGAATTGTTAGAATTACCACAGTTGTAGGTTGAGGGTCGCGAAAAACTGTGATTTCCAATATTTTTAATCGTTTGTATCTCGTAGCAACGTTAACCGATTTTGATGAAATTTTCAACATGTATACACATAACTAATATAAATCTTCGATATCTATTTATTAAATTTTCATTACAGCCTCAAATAAAAAAGTTGTAAAAAGCAACCTTTACTATTTTTTTCGCAACTCGGACTAATTGCAACGTTTCCAAAATTTTTTGAACACTTCATTTAGTAAATTAAAGTTCCTAACTTCACAAAAGAACTCAAGTCACTCGGACCAATTTGAAAAAAGTTGTTCCGTTTTAAAGGGTGTACGAAAACTTTTGTTCCCCACTGTATACGCGGCTCACACGGCTGATGCCACACGTGAATATGCAGTTTTCATTTGTGTAAAAGGTATTCGCGTATCGTTCCAATCGAGAAGCGAAAGCTGGAAACCGATGAGAGCTCAATTTGAAAACAGCTACATAGATGTACCTGTTCCTTTGAAATCCTCGGATTACCATTCCCATGGTAGGGTACGGAATTCTATCACCATTTCGTAACTGTACATAATTCCTTGATTAAACACCAACAAGGATCCACATTCTTTGTCGAGATTGTAATCGGAAATTCGCTACTTTATAATGTACACTAGGTATCGTTTAAAAATTTGGAGTTATTTCATTAAAAATATCACACATTAAGGTAGCTTCCGCGTTTTGTATTGTATTTAGCTGGAGCTCCATAAGGCGCTTTATGCTTTTTATTAATTTTACTAATTTAATTTGAATGAATTTGAATGAAAAAATTACAAATAAGTGGAAAAAACAAGAATTCTATTCCTTATTGTAAGAAAATTTAACTTTTTTTTAAGGTTTAAGAAAGAATTGGAAAGTACGTCGTACAAACCAAAAGAAAACAATCGACGTTGCCGCTCATAGCAAACATGCGTGGGAGATACTATCACTTTGATCTTAATTTTTAGTTTCCTTTGATCGTTAATGTATCTTTTTTTGTCTGCCACCATAATCTCCGTAGAACAAGTCTATAACCAGTTTATTTTTTATGAAAATATCATTTTTTGTAACTAAATAAGAAGTTATTAACTTTTCAGTATCAACTACAGTTCCACAAAGCTTGTGTTAAAACGAAATTCTTATGACGTGTCTTTTTCAACAACTTTATCGTCGATCTTGCGATTTTCAGATAGCAATCGAAAGTTGAAGCTTTTAAGAACGTTCTGTGAAGTTTCAACTAAATTTATAATTTGTAAAAATTTTCGGAAACCACCTTAAAAGGACACTACTTCTAACTCTATACTTATGTTGTCGGCTACAGTAGGCATTCAATTCTTGCGCTACCGTTATCTGCACGGAAGCCACGCCCCTTGCTCACACGTATTTCTCACACACGTGCGCGTACCCTACTCTGTCACCCAACACGTCCAGGCCGGAACACATACGGTGTCGCGTCTCATCACAGCAAGCGAAATATATATAATACTGTTTTAATAATGCTTTTATTCGTGCAATGAATATTGCTGGAATGAATATTGGTGGCAATTTGATTGCTCCTTGTCTTGCGGATCTCACGTAATGGGTAAAAGATGCTAACCAAGGTAGACATTTGCCACTAAAATATGTCACGACTTATCACATAATACGTTAATACTTCATTACGCAGAATGTTTAGAAGAATCAATTTATGTAAAAAAAAGTATTTTTATTCCATAGTATTTAATATCATTAATAAAAGAACATAATTAACTTTGAGAACTCAAAAGCTAAGTAATAGTCCGCTCCATACTAAAAAAACGTCTGTGAATACATTTTTCTGATATCTCTAAAAATAACGCAGATAATTAACATAACCGTAAAGTGCGTATATCCAGCCCACCCTGTATGCAGCTGCGTCGCACAACTGAACAGCCGAGTGGTGGGGAAAGCGCTCGGGTAACTGGTCACCGATACCTGCACGGTTCCTGAAAATTTAGCCCTCTACAGCCTCGACTCGTGCGGGAATCGAATGTCTACAGTATTAGGGTCATTCCACGCCAAATCTAACACTTTTTGCACTCGCTATCACGGATTTTGTTCACAATGAAATATGTTGTAGTCCACGTGAAATGAGGAGGGGCTTATATCACCATTTTTCTGCTGCTGAATTTGTTTAAAGAATATTAGCCGCTGAAGTTAACGATTTATGCCCATTTTCGTGAAACAACGATGTATTTAAGAATTTATATTATAATTAGAAACAATGAAGAATAATGAATAAATTAATGATTATAAATTATAATCTACATGTTACCTAGCAAATCATTCTTTTAGAATTTCTTGTTTCTTTTCAACTGATTTTTACAAACACAAATAGTAATGTAATTCATCGTAAAATCATATCGAATACGTTTTTCGGTTTAAAGATCAAGGACTTACGATCGCAGTGAGCAAATTCACTCAAGTTAAAAAAATCGCAATCACGGTCGCGAATGAAGTTAAATCACAACCGTGATCGTGATTCGGCGATCACTGTGATAAATCACCGTCAGTGATTTTGCACGCCATCTCTAGTATATACAAACCAGGAAGGATTCAGGTAGTTGCGGGAAAGGTGTCAAATCGGTAGACCTCTAGTGGTGAATGTAGGGAGGTAGTGCCACCACGTACGTTTTTGTTCTGTGGCATCCTAATCTCCTCACCAAGGAACAGTTGGAAAGATAATATCATATCATCAATTTCTTCAGCTTAGTGAATTAGTATTTGATATGCCGAATAGTAAACTTAGTTATATACATATCACTTTTTGATATTGTTACATGTACTATTTTCAGGAAATATAGAATGATCACCATCGGAAAAGTGAATGTTACAATATCGTAGGATTCTTTTTCTCGAACGATTACGTGTCCCTATTAACTTTTATACTATGATTTTACTTTAAATAGGATGTATGAGTCACTTGAGCGGAACATTATCTTCGAAGGGATCACATTGGAACACCGAGTTCGAGCAAAGCAGTAATATCGTGGGCCATCCGTGCGTTAATATGCAATCCAGCTCGCATTCGCGACTGGAAAATTAATCGTATCAACCAGAAACTGATCTTAAATTACCTATTCGCTGGCTTATTGGAGGCAAGGCAGGAAGTTGTTTCAGATTGGTCAGGATAGCCGATGTTACCGATTGGTCCTGGTAAACAGCAGTATGTATGTATGTACATAAGCGGGGCACGATGGAACAGGCAACAAGAGGGGACGGCATAGTTGAAACACGAGGAGAGGGAACGAAAGCAACAAGATACCAGTCGTCCGTATAATCTGTAGATCTGACCGCGCGTGTTCTGCCCACGAATCCCGTGGGTGGTAAGCGCCTCGGGGGTCTGATTTACAGGTGTAACCGGCAATAACGATTCCACAGGAACGATCGAGAAAATCGAGGAATAAGAATTCACAAAACAGAAGAGTCGATCGCAACAGACCTTTTTTCTTCATTCCGGTCAATGCTAAGCGAGAGAATTTTTCCTGATAGTTTGCTATTAGTGGTGCCTGGTGGAAAAGACTATCTATTTAGAAGGGAAGCATAAATCACCGGCCACTAGTTTACAATTGCTATATGTTTTTCATTGATGTTACAGTGCATGACGAATTTTCTTTTGATTCGAAACATGTATTGTCGGCGATGCTTTTTGGAACTTTAACGGTTTTATTTTTTTTTTAATACGTACAATTACTTACAATTATGAACAATCCCAAGTATGGGCACACTAGAATGATGTATTTGACATATATCTAAAGTTCTTAAGTATCCGTATTGTGTGTATAGTCCAAAACTCAAAGTCAGTTGAACAATTGTAGAACTTTCAATGAGACATATCTGTTCAGATGAGTGAATTTTCAAATAGCAGAACACTCATCTTTTCTCACAATTATTGTTCTATGCTCATAAAGAATGGTACAAAAAAAATTGCAAAGGATATGGTACAATATAAATGTAATATTTTTTTAATTACTTATGACTCCCACGTGTTTTTTGTTGCTAAATAACAGAAATTTTTTAATACGTTGAGCTACATTCATTTAAGTCCTCTTTCTAATTCTATAAATGCTTCGAAGTGAGAAGGTAATATTTGACTGTAACTTTCCTTGCATTATTCTTCTTTTTCAGCATATGAATTAAAAATATTGCCAACAATATCTTTGGCAGTTAAAGCTGTGTTGTTTCGGTCGAATTGAAACCTGTGTATTAAATCATTATTATAGCTGTCATGTACGCCAACAACAAAAAAGGCGTTAAAAAGAAAAACATAAAAAGAACAACAAAGAAGGCGTTCTTTTTAATCCTTGACCCTTTCTTGGAGACTGGAATGTACAGGCGTAGATAAGGATCGTTACTTCCGTGCTGGTGCCATGATTTAGATTTTCCAGGAATTACAGTTCCGATTAGAGGATGCATACGTGACTTTTAGACCGATTTTCGTGTATCTACATAAAGGGCCACGGATGTATCCTCGACGGTCACATTTCGGGTCTGACTTCCATAGACGAGAACGTATTACATAGCAAGATCGGGTCAATTCCTTTCAAACAATTGATAACTATACAGTAAGTAAATTTACTATTAGGCATTACTTTAACGTGACCCCGCACTCTCTCTTAGTGCGTGAACATTAAGGAGGGAATTAGTTTCCGCGACGTTTGCGACATTTGAAACTTAAATATTTGTAAAGTCCTACGACTGATAGAATATTTTTGTATTATTTATTCAATAAACTTAGAAATCAATTCATTTACGAGCCCTAAATAATATCTGAATTCCTAGCTTGAGTAAAACCCACAACAGTATACTTTTACTGCTCGAAGTGTACTGTATTCTTAATTACAAAGTTATGAAGCCAACCTGTTCCTTTAACCTAAAGGGGCTCCCAGTAATGAAATAAGCATCGGTTCGTCCGCTCCTTAAAATGGCTCCCGATAGTGAAATCAACACCGGTTCGTCCGCGACTTTCCGTCGTTTCAGCGGCTCCCAATGATGAAATAAGCATTGGTTCGTCCGCTCCTAACGCACTACCTAAGCTCAGCACGGCGAAGACTGCCTAAGCCCTCGGCTCGTAAAACGGCATTCTCCACACCTACTGATTCTCCGCAATATAGCAACAGCTTTTCTTATGTCTTCTGATATGGTTTCTTCTTCGTTAAATTTTTCAACTTCGTTAGATACAATGCTTAGGGCGTATGCTAGACCATGCAGTTCCCATTATACAGGGTGTAACAAAAATGTTGTCCGACCCGGAAATGGGGCACTCGAGGAGTGAATTGAAACAAGTTTTTCCTTAGCAACAATGTATTCTGAGGCTTCGTTACCGAGGTATTAACGAAAAACCCCGACCAATCAGAGCGCGAGTTTGCCAGCTGAGTTCCCACGTTAGCGGTGGCTACGCGCTGCGATTTGTAGTCAACGCTACCGCGAGAACTCGGCTGGCAAACTCGCGCTCTGATTGGTCGGGGTTTTTCGTTAATATCTCGGTAACGAAGCCTCAGATTACATTTTTACTGAGGAAAAACTTGTTTCATTTCACCCCCCGAGTGACCCACTTCCGGGTCGGACAACATTTTTGTTACACCCTGTATAGCAACAATTTATCAAGTTTAACTTTTTATGTAACCTTATTTTCTCCACGTAGTCATACACAAATTTGTGAAAATGTATCGGTATTGTAAATTGGCGTAATGATCATCAAAGACTTTAATCCGTCAACAGATTGTAAATATTAAAATACATTCGCTTATTTGATTGTATACAATCAGTACGCAAAGCATTGATGCATACACATATTCAATCGATAATAAAATAGAATAAAAGTATTCTTTACGTGCAGAACTGAAAATTCTGCAAACTGCTGCAGAAACTGATATGTTAATAACTAATAACATATTCAATATCTATCGACAAGATGATTGCGAAATGATTGCAAGTACGTGTGTTATTCGAGAATGCAACTGAATAAAAATGCACTGTAATTACACAAATGACATATGCAATATGCTAAAGTATCAATTATTAAAGTTTTTATCATTCGAAAATGTTTTGAAATGCCTTTTATTCAACCTCGCTGAATGCACTGTATTCATTAACCTATTGAAGGGTACTGTTACACATGAGTGTGTAAATTTAGTTTTGCTTTAATTAAATCATGACTTCAGAACATGCAATAAATATTATTCTAAATAAATATTAACTAAAATTGTAACTTTACATGTTCATCTGCAATCTAATTATTATTTCGAAACTCTTACATTCTATGAAAACCATAATTCATAAACTCGTGTGCAATAATAACTTTAAGGGACGAAATAATCGTCAGAGATGTAGTATCGTCGGAAACACGTGCGGGACAGGCATTTCGTGATGGTGGATTGACACATGCAAATTACCTCGCGCAATCGCGATAGGTATTACGTGATTTTGCGATGTACAATCACATTCCTATACAAGATCGAAGATGCGTCTAATCGATAATCGCCCGTCACGTTACCTGATGAAAGCAACAGGGCGCGATCAGTCAACTGTAAATCAGGACAGTTTGCCGGAACGGTCGATAATATTTTCTTTGTTACCTGTATGGATACGAATTATGCGTCAATTTCAAGGGATTTTGGTTTCAAGGTTGGAAGTTTTAATAAACTTTGCAAGCAAACTCCACCATTTTAAACAAATTTACAGTTTCATCGAATATTTTGGAAACAAATAGAAATTATTAGTACCTACCAACTTATTTCTTGCATTAATTACTTTATCACTAGACTGCGGATATTTATGCGAACAGAAATTTTATGGATTAATTTCTGCAAATTGATAGTAAGGAAAAACCTAGTAACCTCGTAAAAGGGTCATCTGTGGTTAGAAATTTCAAAGAATTCGGCAGCATCAAATTGACTTTTTGAAGGCGACCGATGCAGCAGGTCTACTATGTAGATCTGGAATAGATGGCCCTGTGTAAGTTAAACAAAATTTGTTCCCCATATAAATTGAATTTTGAATCTTTAAACGCGTTTTTCTCAAAACGACATTTTCAAAGTCGGTGACCACGATTAAGCGAAAACCGCTGAACGGATTCTTATATCTAGTCTTTAATCTAAGGATTTCATTTTTCAATGTTTAGTTTTTATTTTATGGTCGAAAAATTAGTGTTTATTTGAATGATAATTAGTCACTTAGTTTTCAACGTTCAAAGTGCCTCGATTAACCCTTTTGCCTTGTAGCATTGAGTCAGACACACGACAACGATTTCAAACTGAATTTAGTAAACATGTATATTATTCGTTTTCTTTGAGTCGACGTGAAATACTCATTCGTTGGTATTAACGTTTAAGGTTTAGAATAAATGTAACACTTGTCATAACAATAGAATTCCTTTTGTATCTGGGAAAATATTAACGATAAAGTAATTCTTGAGAGTTAAGTGGTAAAAAAAATCGTATAGTAAGGACTTAAAGACTAAATGAACTATATTATCTAAATTGTTCCGAAATTTTGACGTCAGATCCAGTTCCGAGCACCAGTAGTTATAGCTAGTGATGGGATTTGGAACGCTTCGAATCGCTTCGAATCTGTACATGGACGAAAACTTCGAATCGCTTCGAATCTGATTCGAAGCTACAAAAATCTTGAAAGTCTTGAAAGTATTGAACGGATTCGAAGTCTTGACCAGATTCGAAGTCTTGAACGGATTCGAAGTCTTGAGCGGATTCGAGTCTTGAAGGGTCTTGGAAATCTTGGGAGTTCTCTATGCACAGCCTCTTAGCGAGACGTCTGGGTCGTCGATAGTTTGTATATTTTCATGGATAGGCTGTGCGTGATAAATCGACCGAACGCATTGACGGCACGTCCACTTAGGAGTGCACCCCCCACTGTCTTTCCTAAAAGACATTTTCCTCAAGATTTCCAAGACCGTTCAAGACTTCGAATCTGGTCAAGACTTGATATAGTAAAAACTAAATATGGTTCAGGCGATCCAATTTATCGAATCCGGAAATCAGCCAATAATTTCACGGATCTGATTGACTTTTTCAGTGGCTCTATTGAATACTTTAAGGCATCCCTACATAGAGCACTAAGAACTGTTTAATCTTGTTAATATTTCATTAAAAATTTCCTGTTGTGACTAATTCCATACTGTATAATATATTGATGTAACTGTTTCTAATCTTATTGTCATTAATTGTTATATATGTATGCTGGGTTAATACCCGTTAAATTACTAAATAAAAAAATAAAAATAAAAAAAAGACTTCGAATCGTCTCGGAACTTCGAATCCGTTCAAGACTTCGAATCGCCTCGGATTCTTCGAATCCGTTCAAGACTTCCAATCGCCTCGGAACTTCGAATCCGTTCAAGACTTTCAAGACTTTTGTAGCTTCGAATCAGATTCGAAGCGATTCAAATTTGTCGCTCGAATTCAAGACAGTTTCGAATCGATTCGAAGCGTTCCAAATCCCATCACTACAACCACCTTTTTATAATGGCCTTCCGGTAAATCCTGTTTAATTCTTAAATAAATCCATATTTTTGCATTAAAATTTAACAAAATATTCTTTAAATATGCTTTTATTAAATAGACAAGCTTTCGTGAAACTAAGTGTTAACACTTTTCGCTGAAAAAATCTCATAAAACAGCTTTTCTTTCTTCACATTCATGGAGTACCTCGTTAAGGGATCTAGTAGGTTCGAAATGAAAGAAAAACCTAAATAAACTTTCTGAAACCTTTTACTATATTGAATTTTAAATGGCCGAACATTCTATAGATGCATACAATCTGCAGTCTAATCATCATGTGAGGAATAACGTAAAGAATATGCACAATTTCATTAGTTATTGTTGTAATTTATGAGTTTCAATTATTTTTTTTTCAGCGATAGATTCGCCACAGTTTACAATGCATGGCGTCCTATGAGACTGTTCATACCGAAACTTTTCCACAAAAATTTATCTATAAAAAATCAATCGCCGCGAAATATTCGCTGCCACTGCGAATATTTTGCTTTGGTTTGTGGGAACATTTATTCCTAATTATAACGAATAGTGTTATGTATTTGTAATTTACATTGACCTGTAATGAAAGTAAAATAATGGTAGTTTCTACAAGTAGGTGAAATGTTGTGTAGTTATAATGGTTGTTTACTCATTCACTTGCGCTATGAGTGACAAAAATCTGCAATTACATACTATTTCTCATGTTTTATCAAAGGATCGATGTTGCTAAAAATAATGTTCATACAATTTTATTGAAATTGGTGTACCAATAAGAAGTACACTATTTTTTTAATAAATTTTGTATTCCTTTCAGAATAATTGAAATACATATTCTATTTTAACAATATTCTATACTTTTTCCCATCGTCCTCTGCCATTTTGAATAACTAAAAGATTCGAAAAATATTCCGAATCTATCGAACTATAGTGAATTACTTGTTGGTACATTTAACACAAGCTACGCTGATGATATTGCTAGGACTTGCATTCTATATTGCGCCTGGATTGTTTTGTCTTGAGAAATGGTCTTTCTTTCTATATTGTCTACAGGAGAAAGCTGGATTTGCCGCTTAAAATTGTCGCATCTCCATATAATACTGTTCAAAATAATTCCCCGTTGAAGTTCGACTGATTACATGATGACAGGCCATTATGTAAAACGTAATAGTTTCGTCGAACAGCAACCATCAATTCGTATATGTCGTTGATTGCAGCCATAAGCATGAATAATCAATCTGTAGGATTACGCTTTTGTTACTTCATACGACCATGAATCTCAGATATCGCTCAGCTTCGTGATAAGTACTGTCTTGAACAAGCTACTTTCACATACTTTCCCCTTCGGTACAATTAAATTTGAGATTGCAGTTGCTGTGTGAACGGTACATACTCGTGAAAGTCAGACTTCAAGTGACATCACGTAAGTGAAAGTTACGTTAAAATGCATGATAGATTGGGAACTGTATGGGAACCTGTTGTACATCAGGTACATTTTTTGTTTTTATCTTTTTTTCAAAAATCCTAAATAATTTACGCACTTCGTAGATTGTATATATTTCACTGATTAATAGGACACATAACTTAATTTTTGTAGAATGATTCCAATATATTTTATTAGAATTATAAATGTTTAAGAAAACGGTAATTATGTCCATGGTACAACACCGCCTATATACCTCGGGCCTAGTACTTGTTTTTGTTAATTATGTATGACTATATATTTTTTGCTTTATAATACTACTTATAAGATGCGAAGTATTAGGGTTATTTAAATCTCTATTCTTAGAATAATTTTAATACCTTCTTTATCAGTCTTTAGGTATATCTAATATTTCTATGGTTTCTAATCTTTATAACTGTTTTATTCAATTTTTATTATGAGGCGCCTTAATAATTTGCTTACCTGTTTAGAAAAGAAGATAAAATATCGGAAAAGAAAAGAAAGACCTGTCCAAGGTGCAATATGATTTTGAGGCCTAAGGTACAACACTCTATAAAAATAACAAAAATAACTTCCTGGCATTTATAGATTAGAGATTAAACCCTTCTTTCTACAGCAATCTACGGCTACATAAGTTACGAAACTATATTAAAATAACTAGTTGTAACTGTAATAACAGAAACAAAGTTATTTACAAAAGTTTAGACGAAAAAATCGTCGTAACGCATTGAGTTGCAACGCAAATGCTTGCAAACTAACTTTTGTAAGCCTTCTCGCCGATTATGTACACACTGGTATTGCCAATTTTGCAAAAAAAATTCACGAATATTTAAAATTGGATATAGGACCGTGGTACAACCATGTCCGAGGTATAACAGGTTTCCCTATAATAAAAAATATGTTTTCGATGAATCGGACCTAGTATTAATCACAGTAAAAGAAACAATATATCTTTATTACCCCACAGAACTGGTGATAAAGCCTATTTATTGATTTTAAAATCAAGTTTCCAAAAACCTTCACGATGAACATCGATAGACAGACCTGGAATGAAATCTGGAAACAAATGCACTTTATAACCTGCTAACTATGATGTAGAAGAATTCTGCAAGCAATGTACGATATTTTCGCCTTACCCCTTGCAATACTAATAATAAAAGAAAGCAAAATCTGGAAATAAGAAAAATGTAATTATAGAACAGTATTTAAAGTCAAACTGATTTTCGTACTAACGCACGCATTTTGGGAAACGCGAGTGATCTAACCGCTATTTGCGCAATCAGAAAGTGATTGAACGTAGATTCAAAACGATCAAATGAGGAAAGTATAATCTGCACCATGAAGAAAATCGACGAAGATGGTGGCGTAATGATTTCCGCAACGAGTTTCAACTTATAGTAAATCGATGGACACAATATTCCTAATGTTCGATAGAAACTGGAGGGTGTTGGCACCTTTTGTACAATCTCGTGAGCCTACACCATCCACAGATTGAAGGCGGTTGAATAGCGTCGCTCTATAGTGGCAGCAATAGATACACATCAATTGTATCTGTGAACTTGAATTCCGGACACAATGGAACCAATGAAACGCATCATTATTTTCTGTCTCTTCTTCCTTTTGTTCCTTCCCTTCTACCACTGACCCTCCGCCTTTGTCTACGCAGTACAAACCTGAAAACCCGAGTCCAGTGAAAATTCCATTGATGTTGACGTCAGTGTTTCACATTGAACGAGTTAATGAAATAGCGACATTAAATATTTACAACGAGCTTTTTGAAACAAGAATTATTGGGTACTGCACATGTTTACGTTTTATACAATATTTTCTTCCATAAAACGTAATTTTAGATTGTTGCAGATGAAATCATTTTACTGATAAATATATTAGACGTTACTTTCATGAATGAAATTTATTAACACAGCTCTAACTTTTATTCTAAAATTATAAAAATAATAAAAAGTTATTTAAAGACTAAACTCAATAAAGGCAGTGAACCCATTTCAGTTAAATTCGGGCATATCCTCCACATACATTAAAAGATAGACATTTGAGCCGAATTTATAAATAAACTTTTTAAGGATGCATGTATGTTTCTATTAGAAAAGACCATTTACTGATGACAACATTTTGCGGAAATATGGCAGCTAAAATTGTCCTTGAAAAATTATTAAATGTTAAATTGAGATTTAATTTAAAAGAATTAAAAATGTTAAAAATCGCAGTTTTTCCCGACTTTCGATCTACAACTGTAGTAAATCTAACAATTCTCACATCTTTTGATGTCTGTCGCTCGTTTCTGTATTAACCGATTTCAATGAAAGTTTCAGTATGTACATAACTAACATAAATCTTCGATATGTATTTATTAAATTTTCATTGTAGCCTCAGATTAAAAAATTGTAAAACACGACCTTTAATATTTTCTTCGCGATTCGGACCAATTGCAACTTTTTCAACTTTTTTTTTCACATCATTTAGTAAATTAATGTCTCTAACTTCACAAAAAAACTCAAGTCATTTGGACCAATTTTAAAAGAGTTGTTCCGTTTTAAAGGGTGTGCGAATACTTTTCACACTCACTGTACATGCGTTGTCATCATAGGAAAAGACCCCATAATAAAAACAAGATTTCTGCATCCGCATTCTACTGATTGTCCAACACATTATGAATTGGGTTCGTATTATTACTCCCCTTAATGTGACTTCGGATATATTTGGAAAGTAGAAGGTGTGTTTTAACCTATCACGGATCAGAAAATTTGATAACCTCATTTTAGGGAAGTATATAGAGCAATAATTACGCACGTACCGTGGTGTCCGAATATTAAATCGAGTAACTGTATGTATATGGATGAATGCACTTAAATTTTTAAAATATACTTACTTTCATTTAAACAAATATAAATGTGACTGTAACAGTACATTACGAATACCATCACTGTCAGCATGCAGCTTAAAGAATTAGCTACAAAACTGAATGTACAGGCTTTCCGATCCAATCACAACCATTCCTTCACTGTTCCCACGTTTTTTTTTCCAAACGTGCCTAAGCATTTACAGGAAACGATCCTACCCACGTATCGACGATTAAAGAGTTCCGATATGGCACTCGATGACGCTCCGCGTTAAGTGGTAGAAAAAAAAAACGGTAATTTGGTATTCGCCTGGTACAGAGGGACATGGCGAAACAAAGAGGCCCGGGGGACGCGTAAATATCGGATAGTCTGTTCCTCCATTTTTTTGTTCCCTCGACCTATCTCGGCCGATAAATATTGACGCACCGAGGGACCGGAAATTTTGTTATTCGTATGGGATGGAAATATACCCGAAGTGTCGTTCGACTCTCCGTCCGCTAATGTCATCGGTTATTGACGTCGGACATTATCAACGATTGATAGGATGCAATTAACACGACATTACAGGTAGCCAGATACCGAGGACGGAGGGTCGTGCGACCGGGGCTGGTGTAAAACATGATGAACACGTTTCGTATTGGCGTTATCGATCGGCGTGTCAATTTTACATCGCGCTTCCTCTGCCGGACGTAAGTCCCCAGAGAATGGAAATCGGTTATTGTGACTGCCCCGTCCGTGAACTTCACGATCAATCGTGTTATCGTGATGTCGCTCCTGAATCACATAGTTGATACAGATACCAGGAGAAATATTCGAGCCGTTGTTGGTGCTATGATAAATCAGAGTTATGTCTGATTAATTGATTTCGTTTAAGCGGCTAGACCATCTTGACGTGTTAAACCATACCGCATTTCTGGGAACTTATTTCTAACGATAAGAGATAAGAACACTTCCTTGGATCAAAATTTCTCAATACAGACAGAGACATGTGTGAATAGTATATACAGTGAGTGTAAAAAGTATTCGTACACCTTTTAAAACGGAACAACTCTTTTAAAATTGGTCAAAATGACAAGTTTTTTTGTGAAGTTAGAGACATTAATTTACTAAATGATGTGAAAACAAAATTTAAAAAAGTTGCAATTGGTCCGAATCGCGAAGAAAATATTAAAGGTCGTGTTTTACAACTTTTTAATCTGAGGCTATAATGAAAATTTAATAAATACATATCGAAGATTTATGTTAGTTATGTACATACTGAAACTTTCATTGAAATCGGTTAATACAGAAACGAGCGACAGACATCAAAAGATGTGAGAATTGTTAGATTTACTACAGTTGTAGATCGAAAGTCGGGAAAAACTGTGATTTTCAACATTTTTAATCGTTTGTATCTCGTAGCAACGTTAACCGATTTTTATGAATTTTTCAACATGTACAATTTCACATACTAATACTTAAAAATTAAAACTAAGTGGAATTTTAATTCTGTACTATTGGCTTTACTATTAATTTGGCTGTAGTATTAAACTTTATTGAAACCTTTATTTTATTATACATATGTTCCCAGTTAAGAAGTGCTATGAATTTATAAACATCCGCAGTTTAGTCATAAGCTTGAAATCTAATATTCATATGGATTGGAAATTATAAATGAACACGTAACTAAATTTTGTTCTCAATTCTTGTATTTCTTGTAGTATTTAATGATTTCAAACTTTTGACTCATAATGTATACGATATAGGTTTGTTTTATAAGAAATGTAATATTGTACATGAAATCGAAATTTAGTAATAAATAAATATATTAATAATGAAAGTATCGTAAAAATGATTTATTACCGCAAAAAAATCAATAATAATTATTCATTCTTAATTGCACTATAAAATCTACAATAAAATCTATTTTCTTATTGTATAATAAATGTGCGAATAGAGATTCCAGAATCTTTAAAAAAGAAAACGCTGAATTTAGCACATGAGGGTCATTCCAGTATCGTAGCGATGAAACACAGGTTGAGGAGTAAAGTGTGATGGGAGGGGATAGATAAAGGGCGCAGAAAAAGCGGAAAAATCGTGTAGGCGATTCCAATTGGTACAAAAAACAATCGAACCACCACCTTTGAAGCTCAACCCGTTAGCACAAGGGCCATGGGAAGCGATAGCAATGGACCTGATGGGACCACTTCCCAACGAGGAAAACATATTGGTCGTGACGGATTATTATAGTAGATATTTTGAAACCGTGATCTTAACGATACCGAGTGCAATTGTTATTAGAGAACATCTGTTTGAGATGTTCACGCCGTTCGATTTCCCAAAGATAATAATATGCGACAACGGACGGCAATTTACGGATGCGGAATTATAAAAGTGGTTAAATGAAAACGGTATAAAAATTTCACATACTGCTCCGTATTGGCCTCAGGCAAATGGCGGAGTAGAGAGGCAGAACAGGAGCATACTAAAAAGATTGAAAATAGCGTATGCGGAGAAAAAGAACTAGCGCGAGGAGTTGTTGACATTCTTATTAATGTATCGGTCGACACCACATACGGTAACAGGCGTTTCCCCAGCGGAACTAATGTTCCGTAGGAAAATAAGGACGAAATTACCTGAGGTAGGTAGGAGTAAATTTGTAGAGGAAGAAGTAATAGAGTAGGACGCGTGGAAGAAGCGGATAGGAAAAACTTATTACGATAAAGTGCATCATGCCAAAAAGAGTAGGGTAAAATGAGGGTATAGAGTATTAGTGAAGGAACCAAAGAAACGTAAGTTAAGTACGAATTTCGGGACAGGTGAGTTCATAGTTGCGGCGCGAAAGGGAAATACAGTAACGGTAAAATCAAAAGTGAGAAAAGAGTACGAAAAAGATTTGACAGAGATGAGAAAGATTGTAGATTTTGAAGAAGAGAAGGAAGTGGTAGAGGAAGCTCAGGATATAGCTGTAGAAAGGAAAGAGACAGACGTTACGCGGGGAAATGAAAGTGATAGAGGAACCGAACAAATAGATGTAAACAATTTAGGGAAACCGAAACGAAATAGACAGGTATCGGAACGCTATAGCAAAAATAGAGTTTCTAAGATTAAGTAGATTTAAGAACAATGTATTATGGTATAGCTTATGTCATCGTTTATAGCACTTCATTTATAAGATGTAGAAATATTAAGGAGGATAGGGAATGTAGTATACAGGGTGTAACAAAAATTTGTCCGACCCAGAAAGGGGGCATTCGAGGGGTGAATTGGGACAAGTTTTTCCTTAGCAACAATGTAATCTGAGGCTTCGTTACCGAGATATTAACGAAAAACCCCGACCAATCAGAGCGCGAGTTTGCCAGCCGAGTTCCCGCGCTAGCGGTGGCTACGCGCTGCGATTTGTAGCCCACGTACCGCGGGAACTCGACTGGCAAACTTGCGCTCTGATTGGTCGAGGTTTTTCGTTAACATCTCGGTAACGTAGCCTCAGATTACATTGTTGCTAAGGAAAAACATGTTCCAATTCACCCCCCGAGTGCCTCATTTCCGGGTCGGCCAACATTTTTATTACACCCTGTATATGTCCGAAGCGGGCCGATCGGCGTTCTATGAACGCTACTGTCGCGGCGGTATGGAAGGGGAAACACGGACACAGACAGTCACATGTACGCCTCAGGTGAGAAGAAACAGAATAAAAAATACGTGTTAGGCCACTAGCTGGTTATCAGTTTATTTATTTTCAATTTGAGTTTATACCTTACACATGGATAATTCTAAACTAAACTATTTCCTCAGCCTTCTTTCTCACGCACATTACCGAAGGCCGCTTCGGGAACCTTCGCCTGTGCGTTCAGCACGGCCATGATGGAGGTCAGTTTAGAGATCGTGATTCTGAACGTGTATTAAAGATACACGCGTAACTACTGTACCCGTGTTTCAGCCTGTGTAGTTTTTAGTACACGGATACACGGGTAGTGAAATACATATATCTCTTATTAGACTACTTCTCTGGAAAAGACAAAAATTATTTCCTACAGCAGAACCGCCCTTGTAACAATTATTGTTGGAATTTTGATGGGCCTTTGATGCAGTATTGCTTGGCCAACAGTTAGAATTGTCACCCTTTTTTGCAGCTAGGCTAACGATCATACCCAACTTTGGGCCCACGTCACTGTAATAAATACGAAGGGCCAACTGGAGGTTTCTTTCTGTAGGGCCAGTTGTTGACTATCTACAATAAACCAATAATAGTTGGCTATACTACACTTCCATAAAATCCTTTACAAATATTTGAAGGAATATAACACGGGAAATCATATTTATAATAATTACTTGTTATAATAATTATATACATGTATAAATTTTGTTGAGTTGGCTAACCAACTATAATAACTATAAGCCCAACATTGGATATTCGTTGGCAAATGGTCATAACTTTTTCGTCGTAGGCCCTACTTTGGGAATTTGTAGGCAAAAACACTGACTATATTCAAACTAACTCCCCATTGTTGGATACTGATTTCTGCATTGCATTTCATCAGGTATTAAGTAGTTCCAATGAAATTACGTTAACAATTACCTCAATGATTTTAGAACATGTTTTGACAGCCAATTTAAAAATTTCAAGTTGGAAAAGGTCGTCAGTCACTTCTTCTATCTTTCTTTTCCATTGACCAAGCCTTAATGAGCAAAGTTATAATGCACTCTAAGAACATAGTCTACGCAGATCTGATAAGTTGCAGTACGTACAATATCAGATTACTATATTGTCTCTTATTAGAAAACCGTTTTTTAATAGGTGACTTTACTGCATGAGATGATGAAAGTAAAAGAATACCTACTATACTAATGAATTATGTAACAGAACGTTACTTATATCCCGTAGAAAACGTAACGACTTTCCGTCTAGCTCAATATTTTCCTACAGTGAGTGTAAAAAGTATTCGTATACCCTTTAAAACGGAACACCTCTTTTAAAATTGGTCCAAATGACTTGAGTTTTTTTGTGAAGTTAGAGACATTAATTTACTAAATGATGTGAAAAAAAATTTGAAAAAGTTGCAATTGGTCCGAATCGCGAAGAAAATATTAAAGGTCGTGTTTTACAACTTTTTAATCTGAGGCTATAATGAAAATTTAATAAATACATATCGAAGATTTATGTTAGTTATATACATACTGAAACTTTCATTGAAATCGGTTAATACAGAAACGAGCGACAGACATCAAAAGATGTGAGAATTGTTAGATTTACTACAGTTGCAGATCGAAAGTCGGGAAAAACTGCGATTTTCAACATTTTTAATCGTTTGTATCTCGTAGCAACGTTAACCGATTTTGATGAAATTTGCAACATGTATACATATAACTAATATAAATCTTCGATACGTATTTATTAAATTTTTATTATAGCCTCAGATTAAAAAGTTGTAAAACACGACCTTTAATGTTTTCTTCGCGATTCGGACCAATTGCAACTTTTTCAAATTTTTTTTTCACATCATTTAGTAAATTAATGTCTCTAACATCACAAAAAAACTCAAGTCATTTGGACCAATTTTAAAAGAGTTGTTCCGTTTTAAAGGATGTACGAATACTGTTTACACCCACTGTAAGTATTTTATCACTCTACTACTTCCACACGCAGGCCAATCTCATTTCATAGCAAAGCCAAAGGAACGACAAAGGGAAAGTTCGATCGAGATCGAAACCCTATCAATTCCTTTAACACGATGCACATCGCACGCAGGTTGTTTTCGATGATTAACAGCAAGAGAGGTTAAATAATTACGCGCGGCTCGTATGGACATAAGGCAGTGCAACGAGATGTAGAAAAGCAAGGTAGGAGGGTAGGCCGGTCACAATACGAAAGAGGAAGAGGTAAAGGAGGATAAGGGCCATGGAGGTACTCTCGATGAGGGATCCCGCCGTGGAGTACAAAGGGAAAGA
>NW_015374060.1:177869-272865 GCF_001272555.1 Dufourea novaeangliae | reverse complement strand
GGGAAAGAGGAAGACATGGCGGAGGGAGGAGATGGCCGTAGCGTTGAATGCTGCTGCACCGGCCGTTCTCTACCGGCCTCCCCCCAATCGAGCAGTTCCCTTTAGTTTATTTTTCCACGCGTAATGAACTCCTCCTCCCGACCATTCGTCGTTGCATCGATAGGGCCGACCGCCCTGCTACTCGCCACAGACTAAACCCTGTTTCGGAATTCTATGCTATTTCACGTCCGGCCGTTTCCCTCCCATTTCCCGGCGTCCTCCCTTTTGATGCGGTACCGAGACCGTTCCAACAAGCTCGCTGATATTTTTTCTCCAAGTTCTACATCCTCGTTCAAACTTCGTTGCCTGCGAAAACGTATGGGATTAACGGCAGTATCTAAATGTTGAGCGATCCGAGCGGATTTGTTGGACGGAAAGATCGTGGCTACTTTTTGGGAAGTCTCTCTCTCTCTGTCTCTATGATGTATTATCATTTGTGAAACAGCGGTTTTTCACGTAAAATATCTATGGTACGTTTTTTTATGTATGGGAGGATATCGTGTAGGAATGTTATGAGCAAACTGCAAATTTGTATGTAGATTCATATTTCCACACAATAATTTAAACGGGCAGTGGATAAACAGAAGTTTTATTTTTTGAAAGACTTTATGCAATTGAAAGAGAAATCGAAACTGTGGTAATTGAACGGAAGTTTTTATTATATTACATTTTATACCAAGGGTGACAATAAAGTTTCAAGAATTGTTCATTTAAATATTTTATCTTAAAAATTACACGGACATGATGCTGTAACTGCCAAACTGGTCCCCTTGAAATTGGACCAATACATTTCAGTATCAGATCCATTGATCGTAACATACTAGTACAGTAATATCTTGATGAGTACGACGAACTAGGGTTCGCTTCGGAGCATTTGTGGTTAGGCGGAAAGGTTCCAACCCCTTATAAATTTGTTTTTTGCACGAAGCCGAGCCTCTGCTTAGTTCCTGTTTACTCTGTTTTAATTGGTTCTAGAAAGAGAGCCTTCTAATGGTAGAAATATCTCCCTTGTTCGTGCCGCATTCATCGACGAATCACTATACTTATTGTTAGTGATGGGATGAATTCTAATATGTACTCACGAAACCAAGTCAATTTCAGTACATAAGCTTTAGTTCATGGGATTCGATTACTACTTACATATAAGAGATGATATTTCATTTTCTGTATTTACAAAGCACTCGGATTATACAAGCTGGTTTCGAACTCCGGAACAAGTATATGTAGGATTCGAGAATGTACTTGGAAGCATTTGGACATTAAAAAAATCGAATGTTGTGAAAGTAGTATGTACTCGAAACCTGAAAGACAACTTGATTTTATTTTTCACTGAAAACAAATCACATAATTGTTAATCAAAGTTTGATTATACTTGGAAGTACCGCTAACATTTCTCGAAGTACTTATAACGAGTTTTAAACTGTTAGTTATAAATCGGGTAACTTTGTTCCTTTTCGGTGCTATTCGGGTATACAATCACGTTACATACATGTATGCTATGAGAGATGAAACGAATATACTTATTATACGTTAAAAATTCCGTGCGTCATGTAGTTTGTATAGATATATGTATTTAACAAAATTAATAAATAGTAGAAAGCATTAAATAATAGTACAGCACACAGCCCACCAGCCATTAATAACTAGTCGAATCGAGCCGAATGCATCCGAAGGTAACCGACGTATATCTAACGACCGCTGTCTTTTCCCCTCCAATCCTACGGTCCCCTCGCCCAAAGTGGTAGCTTATGCTCCGTCTATACATGTCTATGGTTCGAAACTGTACAGATACATTCGGATCTACTTGCAACATACTTGATCCCATCACTATTGGTACCCAGCACTGGTAATTGTTTCAATATCCGCGTTATATTTGGAGATGTGACAATAAAATTTGGAGAATAGTTTTTCGATCAAAGTGGCAAACATAGAAATAATTAAATCAATTTTAATGTCACACCTCGTATAGTCATTTCTCCAGTATTATTTCTCTATTCTTACAAATATTTTGTTGATTGTGTTACGGGCCGAGGGCTAAAGAGGCTTCCGCCTGTAATTATAGTCGAGGATCGGTTGTTTGAATTGTTGTTACTCGTGGATAGGCCGATACTTATTTCATCACCGGGGTACCACTAGGAATGTTAGTTAGCCTCGTAACTTTAAGTTAAATTCGGTACACCTCGAGAGGTAAACATGTACGTTTATAGGTTATATTGCTAGTTGTCGACTTAACCTATGTGTTAACGTTTGAATGAATCTACACCAGATTACAAATGAACCTTATAATAAGTATACATTCAAAATAATAAAAAGGACATTACAATTGTTCTGTGTGTCTAAGTATCAAGAAGCTAAGACCTAGTTGAAATTGTTTAAAAAGTCTTACTCGGTTTTGACGCACTGAGAATTGCATGGGTCAGGTCTATGAATAGATACGGAAATGCCTAACAGTAGACTACAATACTGTACAGTTTGGTAATTGCGTGAAGGGGACTCGTACCCGATCTTGCTCAAATTATCTCTATTAAACTGTTCTTGATGTCGTTGCCTTGATCTAAACTGGCGTAGACTTTACTCAAGACTAACCCACGTTCAGCAGCCCTTTTTATACCCACCAAAAATTGGGTTGGAAAAGTGGTGGGACTGATGCTCCGGTTCCATATATGCTCATGAAAAATTCTCTGCAGGAGAGAGGTCCTTCTAGGAAATCAACTCTACCCTGCAGGAGAGTTTTCTTCTAGGAAATCATGACTCCTCTCGTTGTCCCCGCGGCTGCCGCCGAATAGACTAAACAAGTGTGACTCCAGCTTCGAAAAAATTATACAAATTTTTCTGAAGGAATTTGGATGTAACAATTGAATATTGTATGTTATGGAATCCTCGAGCCTAATACTCTACATGCCTTCGAAAATTATTACTGTCAGCTTCTGAAGTTCATTACAGTTATTCGCCCAATAGAAGCTATTTTGTTAACGAGATTTCGCTGTCCATGACAATGTAGTATAATAAATATTTAGTAGTAATGTACACATAACTTGCTGTAGATACTTTTCCTTTTACACTATAGAAAAATCTCGTCCATATCGTCCCGAACTCGGATACGCGCCGGGACAAAAATCTTCGATATGCGAAATGCTCCAGACCCTCGTAAATACGTTTCTTGCCCGAAGCTCGAGCTTTGGCAACTCGCCTTTGTAGTGTTCCGAACATAGAAAAGGACGAGCAAGTGAAAAACAGAGGGAAAGCTTCTGTTTACATTATAGCCCACTATACGGTCCGATTGTGTGTGTATCATTTAGGCCAATAATAAAAATACGTGTGACTGGAGGTGATTCATCTACATTTGATTCGCCGGCAGTTCTCTGGGAATTCGCTGACGATTGAACGCTTCGAATAATCGTCGTACATCCCCGCTCCGGTCGTCGAGTCCATCGAGGGAATAGATACAATATTGCCCGGGCACGCCAAGACGACTTCCCATTCTCGAAACAAAAGATTACATTCCCAGGTATCGGAGAAAACATTAAGGCACCGATGAAACATTTCTTATTTTTGAGTCGTTGTTAACACGTTGACTCCCACAGTGAAAAAGGCCGTACGTAGCCAGACACACTTTATTTCGTTTTTTAAGTCATAAATTGTCGAAAATATTTGAGTTTAGTTAATAGAGACTGTAGGTCTTGTTTTAAATTATACTGCGATATTAATTTCATGCAAACATTTTATAACATTGTTTAAATAATCCTTTTATTATTAAACTTTTTATTAAACTTTTCAATGTACGTGTCACCCATATTTGAGTGACGTGGCAGTCAAAGTGTTAGAGAAACTTTTATTAGTATATTGGTGAGATTTTCTGATTAAAGTGATACCAAATACGACATAATTTGGATCATATTTACTCATTGTTTCCGTATGTCTATTAAAAGGGGCAGTTCCATTCATCACAATATCATCCGTATGCGGGCGTCCCGTTACGGAGCTACATAGTTATAACAACGGTCAATATTTGATATTTCTGCTGTCCAACACATTAAATCCGTAATTTCATTTTCTGCCTTTTACTTTAGTATAGAACCTATATCATTAGAATTAAATCTCCTCAATTTTTGTATTCTTCTACATTCAACAGCAACCATTACCTTTTAACACATGCCATTTCTTCCGTTTTACTGCTCATAGCAATGTACGCATTTATTTCTTTGCATATTTCTAATACTCTTAAGACCTTTGTGAATCAATAAAGTAAGCCCCAACATTTGACTGGCAGCCGGTCTCATCCGTATGGCCTCACCGACGCACCGAACAACATGATCGTAAAACCGTGCTCTCCAAAAAGGCTAAGAAAGTCAGCACAACAGGCATATATAATATTATTTTAAATTATAATGTAAAAAACATAATTATTGCCGGACAATGTCGAGGAATTATGTTTTTTACATTACAATTTAAAATAATATAATATACGCTTGTATGATTTGTGATAGATTAAATGTTCCTAATACTGGCACTTTATTTATTTTACTTAATAAAAACATAACGTACGAAGAAATGTGTACTGAAGATTGTATTATTAACCCTGTCCAACCGCAGGATTCTATTTGGAATCGTTAACTTATTTAGCATTTATAGTTCACATCATGAACCTGAAGATTCAGTATGGCATCGTATTGTATAGTATAATTTTTTGCTCTTAGACGGAAAAGTTCTCGAAAATATCATTTGGGACCCAACATCTGTCTGTTCATTTATCCAAATTATCCGATAAAAATGTAGTATATATTTGTCCATTTAGTGTCCTAGTAATAAAATACGGCGAGCATTTGTAACATAAACCAGTAAATTCACATACCATCCTTACGACATTGTCTTAGAATTGGATCCCCTTTTTGGTGTTCAAGGTCAACCGAAGGTCACAATTCAGGCGTAATACAATAAGGAAAATGTATGCTTCATTCACAAAAAATACCGGAAACATAAAAAAACACGAAAAAAATGACGTTAACACATTTTTTTGTTCCTCGGTATTTCCCTTTCGAAACCATGCAAATTATCCTTAAAACATTTCTTATATCATTAAGAAGATAGGAAAGATATTTAGGTACAGGTATTAGGTACATACCAAGATATTTAGGTGGTCTTCATTAGCTGGGACCCTGCGTACTATACGTATCAATACATTGTACTACGTACAGTGATTCCTCGATGAATACGACACAAACAACGGCGTTATTCTCACCACTGAGAGAGTCCTCTCTGGAACCAATCAAAACAGAGTAAACAGAATCTATGCACAGGCTCGGCTGCGTCCAATAAACAAATTTATAAGGGAATGAAAACCTTCCCGCCTTACCACGAATGCTTCGAAGCGGACCCGAGTTCGTCGCATTCATTGAGACAGTACTGTATTTAGTTTGGCATTCATTCAACGCTAGTAGTTCCAGTGTTAAGTAATACATCCGCCCTTCAGTGTAATCTACGAACTTTTAAATTTCATCGTTTCGAACGGCACCAGAAACGAGTCTCGAATTTGGACATCAGCAGCGCGGATATTAATTTTATCAGCGGAGATTCGCGATGTTGCATTAAGTAAGTAGCTAAATGGACCCATTTCGCCCAGTTATTGCGCCGTCTTCCCTTATATCTGGCTCCGGCACCGGTTATTATCGCGCTATTTTCGCGCGAGCAATTACGGAAACCACGGGAATCTCTACTTTCTTTCCTACTTCACCGTTCAGGACAGCCGTGCATAAAATTGCAGATTACGCAATAGCCGACGGCACCATCACTTACCGGCCGCAACAGGGCTTACTGCAGTGACGTTCGTTATACGCGATAAACCGAGCTTCGGATTCGCCACGGACCGAGAGAACCCTCCCGGGAATTCGTAGCCGTATTTCCTTTTGTTCGCGCGCGGTACGAATTTTGCCCGACGTCTAGAACGGAAAAGAAACGATTATTTATATCGTGCGAATTCAAGATAATTTTTCGTTACCATGCATAATAATAACTTGTCTGTTAACCTTCTTTTTGCGATGAAATGAAACCCTTCTAATTCGATGAAATGTAATAACTTGGTGCAGTTGGACCTCGATTGTCGGAAACTCTCGAATACAGTATAAGCCGGATGAAGCTGACATTCTTTCATCTATATATTTTTATTAATATATGAAATTGTACATTTCCTACACTAAATACAGAGAAAAACGTTTATCAGAATGGATTTCTCTTCCTGTTAGTTCGAATAATTGAGGTTCTACTGTACTCTCATAACCCTTTGACTGTTTAGTTCATACATCGGACAGGTAATCTGAGAAGCTTAAAACAAATGGTTTACTTCATAAGAGGCTCAGATAGAATGATGTACTGTAACAGAATGGAGAAGCACATTAACAACTAGTTCAGACGATATACGGTTTTTTGTCCGATTCGGTACTTTTGCCGAATCTGTAATAACCGATAATTATTATTATTATAAATATATATTACTTGTAATTAATTATTATAATTAATACATAATATTAATATATACTATTATACAGTAATTATTATATTAATATTAATTTTATAATAATCGGTTATAACGCTGCTTTCGGTTATTACCAATTCAGCAAAAATATCGAATTGGTCAAAAAACCGCATTCGTCGTGTTACGAGACCCACCCGATATTTTAGGCCACATTTATTACGTCACATTAGTATCAGCATTACCATTCAGCTTTAATATCCCCTAAACAGTATTTGTTTCAGTCTTTTAGAAATTACGTAATGTCTTGTAACATTAACCGTATATTGGATAAGTGTCGTAAAAATTATGAGCAAGAGTGTATGCATGTATATGTTACATGAATTTTCAAATTCAGTTATCTCGGAATCGAAGTATCATAAGAAAATGTGGTTCTACATATTCGACTTGTGCTTGCATGTATGATAGCGTCATCGGGATTTACCATTCGCCTTGTCTCATTCTCTATACAGGGTGTAACAAAAATGTTGTCCGACCCGGAAACGGCGCACTCGGGGGGTGAATTGGAACAACTTTTTCCTTAGCAACAATGTGATCTGAGGCTTCGTTACCGAGATATTAACGAAAAACCCCGACCAATCAGAGCGCGAGTTTGCCAGCCGAGTTCCCGCGATAACGCTGCCTATGAGTCGCAGCGCGTAGTCACCGCTAGCGCGGGAACTCGGCTGGCAAACTCACGCTCTGATTGGTCGGGGTTTTTCGTTAATATCTCGGTAACGAAGCTTCAGATTACATTGTTGCTAAGGAAACAGTTGTTCCAATTCACCCCCCGAGTGCCCCATTTCCGGGTCGGACAACATTTTTGTTACACCCTGTATTGACCAAGGTTACACAGAAAATCGTGCATATTTTTCTCGCTGATTTAACAAAGATTAAGGTCTGATCCGAAAATGTTCAATGCCTCGAAAATCGTTCGCCAATCTTCCTGACTATTATGTATACTGCTCAAAACATTTTAGGATCATATATTGCAATCGCCCTGCTCGTCACTACAACGTCTAATCCCCAAAAATTTGTTTATGCAAATACAACTACGTATTAATATTGTGAGTATTATATGGAAAATATGGTTGGTTTAGTCAACCTATAACACTTGTTTTGTTTTTTCCGCTGGATGGGTAAAACAGGACGACCTACATTAATTATCCCCTAATATTTTTGAGCAGTTTATACAAGGCATTCGATTACTGCATATGGAATTATTTACTCGGTTCACTAGGTACTTTCCTAACTTGAACAAAAATTATTCTAACAATTCTGAAACAATTTACCTGAATTTATACTAAATTCGAATAATGAACAAGAATAAATGTACCTACTATTCCAAGCTTCTCATTTCGTTGGGAAAGAAGCGAGAACCTTTCACAGACAGAAAATCCACTTTGAATGTCATCGAATCAGCCTGCCGTAAACAAAATTTCCACCGACTGGGAACGTCAGCCGGAGATCCGATTGAATTACAGGAAGCACGAATCAAAGCGCCTCTGCTAAAAGATGCGGGCTAAAGATCGCGCGAAAGACACGAGATCAAGCTGAAAGAGGAAGCTAACGATAAGGTTTAATCCCGAGCATCGTGGCGGACCGGGTGTAAAAAGCGGAAGGAAGAATGAGAGAGACATATAAAGAGAGAGAGAGAGAGAGAGAGAGAGAGAGAGAGAGAGAGACAGAGAGAGAATGAGAGATACCAGCGATACTCCATCCATCTTTATTCCAGAGCGATGGTATTAATTTCACGATTATTAATTGTGGGGACATTATTAACTCGAGCCTCGACAGACTTTCATAGAAAGGGTAAAGTGAGATATAACCTGGAGTGGAATGGGATGGTTTAAAATGCGACTGGAATGCACGGGAAGGCTTTACGAGACGAGGAAGAGACCGCGTCGGATACGACGAAGGTCACGAATGCTGCGTTAATGAGAGGGAAGTTAATCACTCCAACCAGACGATAAAGATGATGGTGTGATAATGGAAGATGCGTTTTACGCTCGAGTGTTTAAAGCCCTTGAAACTGTCGGAGGTACTTTTAGAAATTATTCGAGTTGATATTACATTATTCGATGGTATTTAATGCGATCAGTTGGTAGGTTATATTATAAGAATGGTATTGTTTTATGTTTAAAACAATTATTAATTGACGTTTACCTGTTCTAATGAGATGTTACGAGCCAGGGCTAAGCGAAATGGCGAGGTTGGTTTTTTAGTTTGTTATGTGGACGAACCTGAGCCTATTTCATCAAAGGGAGCCACTAGGATAGGTTGTCGTGGACGAATCTAAGCCTATTTCATATCAAGAATTGTTCGAACGCACCTCAGATTCTTTTCGATCGTATGGGTCGACTTTCGAACGCGTTCAAACTCCTTGATTACCCATCGCTACTTGTCAGTCGTGAGCATTGAGGTTCCCCCACTTTTGTCTGCGTCGTACTCAAGGCTATACATGACGTGTGCTTACAATTGTTAGTGACACACGTCGCTGCAAAATCGCGACGAAACTAACATCGAAACCATGCATTCAATCACTCCCTTTTCCACACATTCTTCTGCATCCCACATTATTGATGTATATAATTAAAATTTTCAATATTTCCCAAAAAATTTCCCCAAAAATTACACAAGTTCTCGAGGAATGAGAAATTAAAAACATTATTTATTCTCGAGAAATTCTTGAGAAGAAACAGAAATCATAACTAGCCAAAAGCACTACAAACAGTATACAACTGCATGTTCAAATATTCTTCATTGGAACTACGAACTACTTCATTCCGTATTTTCTGTCAAAAAGTAAATTCCTATTCTTTTTTCTATTTTAACACGTTGACTGCCACAGTGAAAAAGGCCGTACGTAGCCAGACATACTTTATTTCGTTTTTTAAGTCATAAATTGTCGAAAATATTTGAGTTTAGTTAATAGAGGCTGTAGGTCTTGTTTTAAATTATACTTCGATATTAATTTCATGCAAACATTTTATAACAGTGTTTAAATAATCCAGACACTTTTCAATGTACGTGTCACCCATATTTGGGTGACGTGGCAGTCAAAGTATTAATGCAATATTCAATGAATTTGTTGCTTGCAGATTTCGTAAGACAATTTTCCTGTATTACCTACCTCTTCCGTGTTAGTAGTGCGAACGCAATTGTGTTCTGACAATTGCATTCGCATGCTCATACGGAACGAAAAGTATACGTCCAAACAGAAACAGGGACGATTTAAATTGCTTTCAAATGACTCTGCAAAAGTTTTATTTCCAGAAACTCTCTTTCTCCCTCGTTCTCGCGATTCAACAATCACGATGTCGATATCTCACACGATCTCTGTTTCCCTTCCTCGTCTAGCAGCGGCACCCCAAACGGAGCTCGTCCTCTCTCTTGGTTCCATTGGAGACTCTAATGAATTTAAGCCGTCAATAATACGTGGATGCCGGGAAGGGGCGACAGAAACTCTCCCCGGTGGGAACTCGAAAAGCTGGCGTGAGAGCGGTGTCGCCTTGGTTTGCCTTGTTTGATACAGGTCGAATCGCACACGTACATACGAGCCATTCTACACAGGCAATAGCTGCTGGTTGTACACACAACATCGCGAAACAACGAGACCCAGGTGCAGTCACTGTGAAATTAACGAATTTTTCACCATGGGCACATTAACCGCTCGTGGTTGGGTCAGCAGAAGCTGTTTATGATAATGACGCGACCGATATACCGCAGAATGACAGGAATACAATTAAATACATGCGTGGAAAAAAGGATTACATGGGGATGTAACTTTAACGCAGCGGTTTCATTGGGAAATATTGGAGTTGGTCCAAAAGTTTGTTCGGATTTTAATGAAAAATGCAGGTCTAAATATTAAATACTTCTTTTTGCGATTAGTCAATGATGTATCCAATGATATTAGTTTTAATATGTTAACTATCTCTATAGTGGTACTTTGTTGATTGTTTGTAATTAACGAAACAATTTCATTAGTTTTAACAGTGGAAGGTCTACCTGATCTTCTACAATAGAATCTTCTGTAGTCAATTGGTCGCACCATTTTTTATATGTACGATCACTCACAGCATTGTTTTCATACACTGCCCAAATCCTTTTGTGTCTGACAAGGGGGGTTAGATTGGTGTCAGACCACGATATTTTTGTAACTTTGCAGACGAGTAGGCGGCTTCGAGTTGTTAACTGCGCTGCATTCAGTTTGGACCCAAATTTAAATTTCGGGTAAGAAAGCATCTCTTGTAACAACGTTTGAAGCTTGTCTTTGCTTTTAAACATTTTCTAGTCCTTTACTTATGTTTAAATAGTATTAGTAATTTCTCAGTAGCAGAAATATTTACGAAAAGTATCGTATCTGTCCCCTAAAAATTGTAAAAAAACTAGGCCCAAGTATATTCGGGGCGAAATAAGTTTTCAAATTTTTTAAATTTTTTGTAAAGATTTTTAGGGGTTAGATATGATAATTTTCGTAAATATTTCTACTGCTAAGTTTATTAATAATACTTAAACGTAAGTAAAAAGGTAGCAATTTTTAGAAGAAAAGAAAATTTTATAAATGTTGCTTACACCGGTACGTATACAAAGGGTGTTTTTCTACGGGAAATATGACTTTCCGCCGAAACATAATTTAACACTGTTATTAATTCGAGACCCCTTACTCGTCTGCAAAATTATAAAAAAATAATTTTCTAACAAGAAGCTAACCTTCCTTGTGAATTGTATATTTGCTCTTTCGAAAAACATAAAGCATTAAATGTCGGAAATGCATTTTTTGGTGTTTCACATTCAAATTCATCATACGCAAATTTGATTATTCCAATGTTCACGACTTATTTTTAAACTGAAGAAAAAAAATCAGAGGACACAGTGATTTATAGGTTATAATGCGATCGGCAATGTAAAATATCAAGCGCTGTCATTTGTCAGTAGAAAATCGAACGATTTTTTGTTTCAACCAAATAATATTAAATTGTTTGTAGGTTAGTTCCTATTGACGATACTATTCTATTCCTATTATGATACTATACTGTATGCGATTATAAATTGACCCTAGAAATATGGAGAAAATTTAAAATCAGAATGCACAGCTACGAGTCTATGCTACTCTTTTTCATAATATTCTGGAAGATGGTGACAAAAATAGAGACTGTTACTTGATAAATGAGTCTGTCGTAGTTAGACTTATTTATTGGTTCGTTCGGAAAGTTCCTAATGTTTTGAGCACAGTGTCTTCGTCACCTTTTTACTGGACCTAAAAAAGTCGTTTGATTTAGTAAAGAGGTACATATTATTTTTCAGGCGTGAATTGAATGTATTTGCTATCTAAGTTACTCATTGTTTTTCTTATTTTCTGTGAGCACTACCGACGAGACGTATGAACAAACAACAGAGTAAAAAAAATTTACTTAAGTATTTAAACATTGCTCCATCAGATAATTATTTGTATTCTATATCAAGAAGACACTTTGAAGAAAAAATCCATGTAGAAGCAGGTTGAAGAGTTTTTTTTATCTAAAACAATCGAAGTTGTAACTGATACAATGACAGTAATAGAAAAATGGAAAGAAACTATAAAAAAAACGTAGTAAATAAGCATATGACATAAATTGAAAAATACAGATTATAACTTTGCCCATAAAACACTATGAAATTTCCGAACAATCCAATAAATAAACAAATCTAAAATTTTGACCCTGAAACTCATACAAGGATACTTCATAACTTCTGACATTCTATTGCTTCCTGTGAATAGTGAGCCGGGCCATAATTGTGGTACTTCACAATCTCAAGAACACATAATGGTACATCTTCTATTAATTCGTCCAGATTATCTGATAAAAATGTTCCATACCTTTGTCTACTTAATGCCCCGTTAATAAAACAAGGTAAGTATTTGTAACATAAAACAGTAAGTTTTAGACATTGTCTTAGAATTGGATCCCGTCTTTGGTGTTCAAGGTCATCTGAAGGTCATAACTCGGGCATGTTCGATTGCATTTGTTTTCTCTGCCATAAGATACGATAGAAAATAATATATGCTCTTGTGCAAAAAATACCCATGACTATGAAAGAACATGGAGAGAATGATTTTAAAAATATTGTTCTCCACCATGGTTGGTGTTCTTTTTTTGAAACCATTCAAACTGTGTTCTAAATATTTCTCATATCATTAGGAAGATAGGAAAGATATTTAAATGGCCTCCTTCAGCTGGGATATTCTGTATCGTACCACCACGGCTCTATTAAGACAATACTGTACTGGATACCGAAGTCCAGGCACAAGTTTAATAGCTGACCTAATTAACCGGATACTTCGGAATCGCGTAATCCTTGTACGGGATAGAATTAACCCCCAGGCAGGACTAAACCACGTTCGAAAGTCGAGAATCTCGAAAACTCGAGTATCGCGAAAAGGTGGGAGAAAAGGAACAGGGAGAGGGACGGTCGTAGAATTTCCGCGTTCCTACACCTATGACCGTTGGGCAGGGCTAATAGGATTCGCGAAATTAATTATCTGCATTTGCATAAGCCCTCGCAAACGTTTTTCTTTTCTTCCGTGACTTCTATGCCAGGCAACGGGCGGCGAGGAGAGGGGGACGAATAATTTTCAGGGAGAAATTCGTGATTACGTTAACGATATCCTTCTCCCTCTTTCTCCGGGACGGGTGGTGGAGGGGAGGGGGGCGTTCTTTGCCTCCACAAGCGCCGTCTCCGTCCCGCTTGGACGGAGTCGCTCCTTCTTTTTTCTTTTATTTCGACTGCAACGAGCCACTGCGTTACGCCGGTACGTTTACATCGTCAAGGACGACATTGTCCTCGCCGTCGTGCCGCGTCGTCGACTATGGGCATAGCGCGCCTAACGAGATTTGTCGTCCAGTATAATTAGATTATCCGCACTCTGGACGAGCGGGGAAATTCACGTAGACGCGGAGACGGGGAAAGCGAAGCATCCGTGCCACAAGAACGACGGATGTTGTAACGTGCGGGCGTATGTTTGATAATGTCACGGAAAGTCTTACCCCGTTCGTTGCCAGGCATCGACAGCGCGTCGACGGGTGATTTTGTCGTGTCGATCGGCCGCGACATCTAGGGTCGGGTGACATCAAAGTTGATCGTTCAATGGAATTAAAATAATGATCTGCGTATATATGCTAGTCTGTGTCTGCGTGTATGAATGAGTTTGCGAATCGGTGACACATAAAACTTCCTTCACGATCTTCTGGTGACAGTAAACGTGTGAACCTTCGCAAAGGACGTTCCTGATGATCGAATAGACCAGGCGTTCTCAAACTGGGGTCATATGGCTCCCAGGAGGCCCCAGGATCATCCTGGTTTCCAATTATTGTTAGGATTTCCTCAGGACAGTGTCCTTGACAACATAGGTCAAGGTCAAGGTTATCGAAGCTGCCTCCCCTAAACGTAAATTTTACTACGTCTTACTATACAGGGTGTAACAAAAATGTTGTCCGACCCGGAAATGGGGTATTCGGGGAGTGAATTGGAACAAGTTTTTCCTTAGCAACAATGTAATCTTAGACTTCGTTACTGAGATATTAACGAAAACGCCCGACCAATCAGAGTGCGAGTTTGCCAGCCGAGTTCCCGCGGTAGCGTTGGCTACAAATCGCAGCGCGTGGCCACCGCTAGCGCGGGAACTCGACTGGCAAACTCGCGCTCTGATTAGTCGGGGTTTTTCGTTAATATCTCGGTAACGAAGCCTCAGATTACATTGTTGCTAAGGAAAAACTTGTTCCAAATCACCCTCCGAGTGCTCCGTTTCCAGGTCGGACAACATTTTTGTTACACCCCGTATATTATAGTTTATGCCTAAAGGTGGCGTTCCTCTTTCTTTTGTCTTGCCTCGTGTAGAAGGCGCACTTCCGGTTGACGTCCTAGTGTGAGCGGACATATACTGTCGCTATACAATTTTGATCCAGGGTGTTTTTCTTTAATTCAGCGTGTTTAATGTACTAGATTTACTCAGTAAACTATACAGTGTTAGTTGTATATGTGTTTATTTTATTCTTCTCTGAACCACGAATATTAACAACACAGTCCATGCAGCATTAGGAGATCTGAAGTATACAATAGCATTAGTTTATCTAAATGATATATTAATTTCTTCTACAACGCTGAGTGAAAGAATTGAGTTTTTGGATTGGATACTTGTAGTATTGAATTACGCTGGCTTTTCTTTGAATATTAAAAAATGTCGATTCCTTCAATCCGAGATTAAATGTTTAGGGCGTAATATATCTTTTCAACGGTATCAGAGCCGGAAATCGAAAATTAATTGTTACGGAATTCTCTCGTTCCAAAAAAAAAAAAAAATACAAACACGACCATTGATGGGACTCGCTGGGTACTTTAGAAAGTTCATTCCAGAATTTGCTACGCGAACTGCTTATATAACAAATTTAACGAAGAAAGGAGTAGAATGGAATTGGACTCAAGATTGTGAAAAAGCATGTCAATATACAGGGTGAACCACGAATCGTGATCAATAGATATCATTAGATGTGTTCCAATCTACAGAACGAAATGTTTACAAACTGTAGGCTAGAGCTCAATATCAGAACGCGTACAATGGCGTAGCATACGATACTCTGTAATATTACAGTCCGAATATTTCTTTAATCTTTTCTCGACCCAGATGAAAAAAGAAGTAACACATGTTATGATGTAATACATACCGAATTCGTCTTGAAATCCTCTAATAGATAGGTGTACAACAATGAGTTGATGTAAAGAAAGTGATAGATGTAATTGAAAAAAATTGAAGGTGATCTTGAAAAATCATGAAAAAAAAGAGTTGACAAAAACTTTCCTATAATCACGTTAAAGCTCTCTTGAAACCATGGTATACCTGACAAAAATATTTTCGATTGGACTGCTAATAAGAGAGTAATCTCTACTTATCACGATTCGTGGTTCGCCCTATATAATAGGGAAATTATACGAACAGTCATTGTTCGTTATGTTTGATCCTATCCGAGACACAGAACTTCATACTGATGGGAGCAGTATAGGTTTTGGAGCGACAGTGAGTGTACAAAGTATTCGTACACACTTTAAAACGGAACACCTCTTTTAAAATTGGTCCAAATGACTTGAGTTTTTTTGTGAAGTTAGAGACATTAATTTACTAAATGATGTGAAAGAAAATTGAAAGAGTTGCAATTGGTCCGAATCGCGAAGAAAATATTAAAGGTCGTGTTTTACAACTTTTTAATCTGAGGCTATAATGAAAATTTAATAAATACGTATCGAAGATTTATGTTAGTTATGTACATACTGAAACTTTCATTGAAAAAAACTCAAGTCATTTGGACCAATTTTAAAAGAGGTGTTCCGTTTTAAAGGGTGTACGAATACTTTTTACACCCACTGTATGTTATTCCAACGTCATGATAGAGAACTCCGGGTAGTAGCATATTATAGTAAAAAAGCGTCTAAAGAGAAAACAAAATATCACTCTTATGAATTGGAAACATTAGCCATCGTTAATTCTTTGGAACATTTCCACGTTCACATACTTGGAATCCAGTTCAAATGTATAACTGACTGTAATGCAATTAAATCTACTGCCACTAAAGAGGATTTATTACCACGGATAGCGAGTTGGTGTGTTTATCTTCAAAATTTCGACTTCGATATTGAAAATCGTAAGGGAAAAAATGTTGCCTATGTAGATTATCTGAGCCGTAATCCGGTAGAAAAATTGCACAGTGTACTGACATTAGAATGAGCAACTTGGTTAGAGGTAGTACAGTCACGCGATTTTGAATCCCAGGAATTATTAAGAAGAATTCGAGAATATGATTTGGAACTATCGAGAGATTAATTGTGAATCGGGGAACTAATTTTACAGGAAAACCAGTCAAGGATATGTTGCATAAACATGGTATTGAAATATATTATGTAGCAACTTCGGCGAGCAGAACCAATGGATAGGCTGAAAAATATGTTGCGACAGTTATGAACGTGCTTACTTGTGAAACGTTACGGGAAAAGGAATGGTCGTGCGTGTTGCCTAAATTACAGTTAGTCTTCAATACGACAGTACAAAAATCTACAGGTCGTACACCACTGGAGCTCTTAGCTGGCATACGAACTCAGGTTTCTAAGGTCGCAGCATTAACCCTCCGAGCACGGTACCTGGGTCACGCGAGAGCGAGAGCGACATGCACATAGTGACAGAGTCAGGAGTGGGGACACGTGGTCTCGAGAGCGACACGCACGCAGTGACGGAACTGCGCGTAAATCGCATAGCGACCGATGTTTGTTTACATGCGAACGACCGTGCCAAGACGCTGCAGAAGTATTGACTAATAAGTATAATTTGTTTTATAATTCACGAGATTTTTATTCTAGTTAGTGTAATAAGAACTACGAAAATCCAAATGTAATGTGGAACCAGCTAATCATTACATTGTATACATGGTGACGGTGGCTCGAGCCGAGCAACCGCCACTGCGTAGTAATATCGGTGAGGGTCTCGAGTTCGAGCCATACTGGCCTCGAGCCGAGCAACCGCCACTGCGTAGTAATATCGGTGAGGGTCTCGAGCTCGAGCCATACTGGCCTTGAGTTAGTACAGTGTCGGTGAGGGCCTCGAGCTCGAGCCTCGCCGTCGCTGTGTAGTAGTAGAATATCGGTGTGGGGTCAGAAATGACATAGGGACCGGTAACCATGTTTCCGTGCTCGGAGGGTTAAGGTGAAGCCATTTGTGAAACACATGAATTAGTAGACATAGTCAGGTTACGTGAAACGGCAGAAGAAAGATTACGTTTCAATGCATTACATAAAACAAAAAGAAATGTTTGACCGGGTTAGAAGAAATATTATTCAATATCAACAAGGTGCTACGGACTTTGTGCAGGAACAAAAGACACGGTTGGGTAAACTAAGGTAGCTGCCTTAAGGTGCTTAAGGTTAAGTAAATTAAGGTGCTGCCTTGGGATCGCTTTAAATTACGTCATTGTAAGAAAACACGGTTGATGATAGCACCGAAAGATCGGCTACTAAAGTGGAGTGAAGATACTGTACAAGAATTATGATGAAACAAATAAGAGTAATGCCGTGTTAGTGGTGGAAAATTAAGGTAAATATTCACGGGTCCTCTCCCCGGGCTTCTGGCGAAAGAAAGAGAAAGATGTAAATATTAAACGGGGTCCTTTCCCCGGGCTTCTAGCGAAAGAGAGAGATAGAGAGAATATATATGGGTGATAGCCCCTGGACGTAAATCGAGAAAGTGCTAGTCTTTTTGTTAAAGAGGAAATAAAATTTGTTAATCAAGACATTGAAGCATGTCAAAACATCCTCGGTGCCTTGTTATCTATTTCAGGTCTAACTGGGTGTGTCGAGAACGAGCCATAGATCAGAATTGACCGCGTTAGCGGCAGCACAGTCGCGTTGAAGTTACGTTGCTGGACGGCAACGAGGATAGACAAATAAAATTCAAACAACAGAAGATTGGTACGGAAATTGGTGTGGACGTCACGGTGTAAAGTACGAATATAAATTAATTATTGTTTACGTATTAAAATTGTTAATAGCTCAGTCAATTTATTAAAAAGTTTGTTCTTATAAATATTTTTATATTTATTTATCACATGCATGATAGAGTGACTGTCATTTGAAACTCTATTTCTTCTATGCCAAATTATTTTTAATTAAACTATTTTTGCCGATTTATTTTCTAATTTTATCATACTAAAATCCTATATTTTATTTCATATTGTATTAGGTTGGTGCATATGAAATGTCGTTTTTTCAATACATCGATTTTATTTTGTCCGATTTTCTATTGTTGTAAATGATAAAGAAGAAGAAATACACTGTAATACACGTGTTTTAAATATGTACTAACAAGATTTGTAACAGAAATATTGAAATCTCATTATCAGCCGTCGTAAATAATTAGAATATTCGTCTGATTCTTTTATATAAGTTTAAATGTGGAACAAGTGCCGTAAATTTGCTGAAAACATAAATTTAACATTTGGAAAAGATTATGTAAATGTTAGGAAAGAAGTGAAATTCAACGCTGGTGATTTTTCGTTAGAAAATTAATCAATAGGAAGGTCAGAAAATGCCATCGACAATAATGTTTTAACAGATACTATTGAAAATAATCCACACCAAAAAACAAAAGGAACAGTGTTTAAGTTAGATTGAGGAAATTACGCGTGGTTAAAGTTTCATTTACAAAAATGACATTTAATATGCAGCAACCTAATGGTATAATTAACAGATATTTCTCTTGAACATGTACGGATGGGTTTCAAGAAAATACGTGGCAGAACACGGATCACCAGCCCCAAAAAGTGGACGTATTGTTGTGAAGTGAAATTACGGACTATCCGTGCTTTTTGATCTAAAAAATAAGGGGGTCGAAACGCAGGGAATCCCGTAGTATGCACGAACCCATTGTCACGAAGAGATCACGTGTGTGATGCGTGAGAGTGGGACTCAGCCGATTTCGGAGCACCGAATAATAGATATTACCACAAAAGCGGCGTGTGCCGTCGCGTTGAAAATTGATTGGACATGTACCGGCGGTTGATAAAGCAGCCTCTTGTTACACGTGACGCGATATACGTCCTTGTTCGACCAACGGGACCCCGGCCGAATGTAAATCGCGAATTCTTTGCAAGCCTGTCCCTGGGAATAGAATGTGAGTACGTGTGTGTAATTGGGACCGCGATCGAGAAGTTCTACAATTGTTCTGTTTCTGTTCTCTAATTTCTATTATGTCGATACGCGACGCGTTCTTTTTTTTGACAGAAATGTAGAATAATTTTGAAAGTTGGGCAAGATTTTACGGAATGCTGTTTGATACAAAACCGTAGTTTACTAACAGATTGTTTTCGATTTTTAATTTAATAGAAAAATTTGATATGTTTGGTAGGTCTACGTATTACAATACATTACATTAAGAATACATTTACTGAAAAACATCGTTAGACAGTATTTTTCTGAAAATTGGGACATGCATACATAAATAAATATATCGATGGAATCAAATTATCATTCTATTAAAATTATCTTACACACCTTCCTTTCCATATACGGTAACTGATAAATGTTTCTGTATGAATACATATAGCTTTTAATATTTGATTTCGTTAAGCTTAAAATTAGATTTTTAAAAAATGATCGCCCAACTACATTTGACCACTTGGCTGTAATGACCCTATATCATTATAAAATTTTATGTTTTTTGGGTTTATACAATGTACTAAGACGTTGCACGTGGAATGAGAATTTGATTGACAAGAATAATTGACGATACTTTTATGAATGAAAATTAATAACCAAGCTCCTTTCTTTATTGCAATATTATAGAACGTTCTCTACTTGTTTCAAAGTACTGTCTAATATAACAATAAGTAAAATTAGTTAGAAAATCAATCTGAAATAAATGCGGCCATTTCGTCCACCTATATTAAAGGAAGGACATTTAAGCCAAATTCATAAATAAATTTTATAAACATGTATGTAAGCCTAGTAGCAATTACTTTTGGCATTTTGATGGACATTTGATGCACTATTGGTTGGCCAACAGTTAGAATTGTCACCTTTTTTTGCAACTGGGCCAACAATCATACCCAACGTAGGGCCCACGTCACTATACCACAAAGGGCCAATTGGAGGTTTCTTTCTGTAGGGCCAATTGTTGAGTATCTACAATAAACCAACAATAGGAAGACAGTTGGCTATACTACACTTCCATAAAATCCTTTACAAATATTTGAAGAAGAATAATACTGGAAATAATATTTACAATTATTCTAAATAATAATTATAATTATTATAAATTTTTAAAGGATTTTATGGAACTATAGTATAGCCAAATGTCTTTCTATTGTTGGTTTATAATTATTATAATTATAATTATTATAAATATTATTTCCAGTGTTATACTCTTTCAAATATTTGTAAAGGATTTTATGGAAGTGTAGGATAGTCAACTCTCTTCCTATTGTTGGTTTATTATAGTACTTGTTATAATAATTATATACATGTATAAATTGCATATGTATATTAAATAGGTTTTACCAGCAAAGTTGCGTTTACATTCTATTATGTACAATTTATACATGTAGCTAATTATTACAAATAATTATTATAAGTTATTTCCAATCTTCTGTCCCCTGACTCTATTTTCACAAAATATCAAATGTCAAACGTTTTACATGACAGTAACAAATTGTGAATATATTCATAAATAAGAAAAGAAAAAAATCAATTTGAAGTATAATAACATGTTTTTGGTTGTAACAATGTTTTTGACGTCTTTAAAACGATATTTATATGTTGGCAAACGTTTGGTGGGCCAATGTTGTATTATCATTGTAAATTTCTTGTTAATTAACCAACTATAATAATTGTAGGTCCAACATTGGATATTTGTTGGCAAATTATCATAACGTTTTCATCGTAGGCCTTATTTTGGGAATTTGTAGACAAAAACGTTAGCCATATCCCACCTAACTCCCAACTGTTAGATACAATTGACCAACCACAAATGCTACTAGGGATGTTTCTGCTAAACAATACTATTTAGCGATAACAACATTCAGCGGAAACACAACAGCTGACAGAGTTATCTTCAAATTCAGTATAATATTTACGTAATGCATAACATAAGTGTAGCGCATCTATTTCATTGAAAAACGTGTATAGAGTATATTTAATCTTACTTTGTTTAATGAAATTCATTTAGTCTTCTACACGGGGTGTTTCCGAAATGGTGGGACAACCAGAAAACATGTAAGTTTATATAAAAAATAGGTCGAAAATTTCGAATAACATTTTCGTACGTTGCTTCATTGTCGATATAATCAAATTTGAAAATCTACTGAATACGCGTGCAATTGAATAGGGACTTGGCTAGCGCGTCTGATCATTGCATTTTGTTTCTACTTACTACCATAAAGAATACGATTCCACGTCAAAGTACACAGGGAATTGTAGTCATTGTCATAGACTTTTCTCAAATTTGCAACATTAGTTGATGGCCACGCAAAAATGAACTGCGCAAAATTTTAGCTTCCATTATTGAACTGTTTCCGAGATATTTAATGTTAAAGTTTTGAAAGATTGCACGCAATCAGCCGACATAACTTCAATCGCAATATTTTGATTGTTTTTAAACATAGACCTTTAATCCTGCGCTCATATAAAATGCAATAAATTTTGTTTATTGTTAATAAATACAATAATAATTAATGTTACATTTTCAAATACCGATTTCATACTGTCTCCACCTATGGATCAATTGTTTCTAGAATATATGCTTGTAACTGGCCACACTCCATATTTCAAACTTGTCACATTTCGTAGTCCTTCTTCTATAAAATGAGAATTTCAAAATGTGATATCTCATTAGTAAGTTGAAAAAAAATGAAAACTTCTAGTTGAATTCGCTACCTAGTACATATTACAGCGACAACATTCCTATTTTGGCGTGATTTTTTCCGACTATACCAACAATTTATAGAAAAAAGTTCGAAGAATAAGCAGCTAACTTTATTTTGCCAGTATTGTAGAGGGAAAAGTGATCAAAATCACGACAATGTTGAAATGGTGTCGGCGTAATATGTACTAGGTAGTACATAATTTCAACTAGAAGTTTTAGTTTTTTTCTAATTTACTAACGTGATATTATAATTTGAATACTCTCAGCTTATAGAAGAAGGACTAACAAATGTGACCACGTTTGAACTATGGTGTGTGGCCAGTTATAAGTACATATTTTGGAAACAAATCGTATAATGTGTGACGAACTTCAGCAGAAGTCCTGATTTTATATTTATGTTTAACGGCTTGGAATATCGTAGAATAGAAGGTCGATTTTGGGATTCCAATTCTATTTTATCATATTAATATATTTAAATAGTTTTCTGAAAATGTCAGTGAACATTTACGTTTTTTGATTCCCTGGTGAGGGTCTACACACCTCTAACGAGTTTATAAATTTTTGCTAATTAAAGATGCAAATCATCGATAATCGATGTAAGGGTTTTACATTAATTTGCAACAGTAAATGCCAGGAGAATAAATGTAGCAACGTGACAAAACTCTTCATATAATCAAATTTAGGTTGTGTAAAATATGTACACATATACCTTCCTACATGATAGGATAGGTAATATAACTACAAACTGCCGAGATGATCAAACAAAATATTTACAGTTTATTTTGAGAAGAGGGATTTGAGAGGATTTGGCTGATCGCGGCATCTGCACACGTTGCGTAACGTACATGCTGGTAAACTTTTTGTTTTAATGTTCCCGAAATTGTTCCATCTTTTTGAACAGTGTATTTGAAAGCTTAAGATTCAGGGAATCCAACGGTGTTTCTTCCAAATTGATCCATGGATAGGGACTGTACCAAATCGACATTTAAATATGTAACTTAATTATAACAAAATTTATTGCATACCGCTGGAAAAATTTTTTCTCAGCATCTATATGAGCGCAGGATCAAAGCTCTATATTTAAAAAGAATCAAAAGATTGCGGTTGAAATTACATCGGGTCAGCTGATTTCGTCGAATTTTTCAAAATTTTAACATTAAATATCTCGGAAACAGTTCAATATTGGAAGCTAAAATTTAGCGCAGTTCATTTTTGCGTGGCTATCAACTAATGTTGCAAATTTGAGAAAAGTCTATGAAAATTACTACAATTCCCTGTGCACTTTGACGTGGAATCGTATTCTTTATGGTAGTAAGTAGAAACAAAATGCAATGATCAGACGCGCTAGCCAAGTCCCTATTCAATTGCACGCGTATTCAGCCGATTTTCAAATTTGATTATATCGACAATGAAGCAACGTACGAAATATCTTACGAATGATTCGTGATTGGAAGCTAAAATTTTACACAATTCATTTTTGCATGGTTATCAACATATGCTGTAAATGTAAAACAAATCAATTTGACTATTAAAGATTTTACCACGTACGGAATTCCTACGCACATTTCCATGAAAACATGGAATATCGTAATGGCTGCGATCGAATGGCCGCACGTATTCAATCGGTAAACGTAATCCCCGGCGTTACGGTGCTCTAATACACGCGAGAGCACCGAGCCACGGGGGAATTCGTTGAACTTCCTTTCAACCCCCGATTCATTTATCCATACCGATTGAAAGACCACGACGAATCGATGGCCTATCTTACTTTCAAATCAATTGCTCGCTACGTGGGAACACGGGCCCGATGAAGAGCCACCCGCAACCCATAGACCGCTGGATGAAACCAAATTTGAGCACGTCAAATTCGTTTCAGAGAGCACTCGTGTATACTCCTCATCGGACGGCGAGGATGGCGAAAACTGCAGCATGAAGAGTTTTCGAACGGCTACGAAAGAATGAATTAATTCTTTCAGCAAACGATTCCGCTGCGTTGAAATATTTTTATGTCAGGGAAGCCCTTGGTCTAGAACAACGTTGTTAACATGGATAAACTACTTACAGGATCAAACCAACGTAACAGTGAACAAAAATCGAAAATTATTTTGCTCTTTTACCTTGTATGTTTGGAAACATATACATATATAAAATGTTTCTTTGAAATTCCTAACAATAATTGTGGTATGGGACTTTGAAGGGAACGGTGCACAGAATATACAATAATATTTATAGTCCAGCGGAATTAGACATGAAATGTACTGTCATAAAAAATACTTTAATAGGTGATTTAGAATTTGATGCGATCGTAATTATGATTAGGAATGAGGATTTGTTCGAACCAACAAATTATTTGCAATAACAAACATTTACGAACGGTATAAGCGTAAAAAGCAGTATCTTTTTTTTACTTATTGGTTTATATCTTGGAACTGCGCGGACATGGAAGAAAATATGGAATACGAAAGTTGTAGGTAATTAAATAATCTATAAAACGAGGTTTCGTTAAGATAGCGTCACTAGTTGAGCTGCATATTGCTTGTAAACCAAAAAATTTGAGATTCTTTTAGACATTGATACCTCTGTGAAAAGTGCTTTGATGCCGTTAAAATTCATAAATAAGATAGTCCTAGTATTCCCAAACAAGTACCCCCGAGTAGTGCTACATCGGTTGAAAACTGTTTCTGTGAACAAATTATAAACTGAAATATTTGATGCTTCCTGTAGGCTGTTACCGGCAAGGTACATCGTTACTTCCGGTTGTAATGACTTCTCCGTGATTTAAATGTCAATAAACCAATGAAACATTTAGAAAAAATTGCAATAAGGAAGTTTGATGATTGTTTCCGATTTTTACGCTTACACAGTGTTCAATTGTTTATTATTTCAAATAATTTCTTACTTCGAACAGATCGTCATTCCTAATCATAATTACGATAGCATTAAACGATAAAACATATTATTCTTGATTATTTTATTTCCTGCGTCCGTGCATTTTAGGCATTTTCGACACTGGCCCCTTGCAATTTAGATTTCATTAACAAAAGGGAATAATAGACAAAAGACTCGAACATATGGTCTGCAGTCCACCACAAAATTTTATGAAGAACCAACATTATTCATTTGTCCGCGATTTTTCCACATTTGTCCAACCAAAATTTTCGTTTGTCCACCCTTCAAAAAAAAGTTATAAACAAATTAAGAATATGATATCAATACCCCCACGAACATTTTTCCTTCATTTCTAACTGAGATATGATTGTCCACGATATGTCCACGTTTCTCCACCAAAAATTTTCGTTTGTCGCCGTTAATATTAAATCTGATTTTTTTGTGTTTTTGTTTGTTAGTAATAATTCGATTCTGCTGGGTGGAGAAATGAAAATATGGCGTGGACAAACGTGGACATATCGTGGACAAATGATTCCAATGCTTAGTTTAAAGAAAATGCAATAAGAAGTGTTCAGAGCGATCATATCTTATTATTTATGTTCTTTTTTTTAATAATTTGATTCTGCTGGGTGAAACAACGAAAATTTGGGGTGGACACACGTGGACAAATCGTGGACAATCATATCTCAGTTAGAAATGAAGGAAAAATGTTCGTAAGGATATTGATATCATATTCTTAATTTGTTTATAACTTTTTTTTGAAGGGTGGACAAACGAAAATTTTGGATGGACAAACATGGACAAATCGCGGATAATCATATCCAACTTGAGAATTAAGGAAAAATGTTCATGAGAGTATTGGTGACAAATTTCTTTATTTGTTTATAACTTTTTTTTGAAAGGTGGACAAACGAAAATTTTGGTTGGACAAATGTGGACAAATCGTGGACAAACGAATACTGTTGGTTTTTCATAAAATTTTGCATTTGGGGGTGCTAACTTCACAGACCTCCATAAACCCTACCGTTGGGTGACTCGAAATTTCGTCGCGGTCAATTCGCCTCGTGAGCGACATTTGCCTGGCGTCCGCTTCGCCCTGAAGGAGAGGTTTTCCACTTCCACGTCTCTTGGAAAAACCCAGGAATGTGCCTTCCCACAAATTTGTTCGGTGAATCTACACGTATGAAGAAGGATAGGTATCCTGTATAGATTTCTAGATTGTATGTTGGAGCATGTAATTATGCAATTTGTTTTTTCTACCTGTTAGCCCTTTAAGCTTGCCTTACAACGAGAGTATCCCAGGTGTCCGCCTTCAATTGCTTTGGTTTTCAGGTATGTTTTAGACGACAGAAAAATAACAGATACGAACTTTTCTCGAAGACCAGAGGAGATACACGAAAACTTTCAATGGGCGAGTTTTATGGTTTATTATGTACAATAATATGGTGCCAACAAATAGTAAATAATTATTTAAATAAAAAGAAATGTTTAATATATCACGTTTTTAAGACGGACTAAAAAGTATAATATAATTTTTCCTAGCCCCATACAGATAGTCCTGAAAATTTGTGATTGTGAATTTGTAATAGCTATGAAAATACTTGTAAGAATTTAAAACGAAAAACGTGGGGCGCATGAAATAGATAATTGATGCATGAATAGTTCACCTAAGTTACTAACAAATGATATGAACTGTTGTGTGTGTTTTCTCAACGGCAGCTCCTCTCTACACTCCTTACTATTATCTTGCGCCCCACGTTTTTATACCCAACAAGAAGAGCTAATAACATCAATGGAAAATAGGATGGCTCCGTGCAGAAGCGCATAGTCTCGGCTTTCGGTGTCGGGGGTGGTGGGTTCGAATCCCGCTTGGGCTCTCACTTCTTCCAACGCTCCTACAGTTAGGAGAATTTTAAACTCCATTGATTTTGCTCTCGACCAGAATACAGAAATCAAATGTGCACTCTACGATGAAACACCGATAGTCAGATGCTTTCGATGTAAAAAAGCATTTTGTGTAAAACATTTTTTTCATGGATATTACTTTTGTGACAGATATGAACCGTGTGACACATAAAACCTTCGGTAATATATTCTCTGAAAACCAAAGCAATCGGAAGCTGCAACAGCAGGCGTGCGCGCGGGATATAAATAATAAAAAACTTCGAGACTGTAGGAGGCAATTTAAAAAAAACTATATACTAATAGATTTGAAATGAAATGCTCGTGACTCATTATCATGTAAATTTCAATAAGTTGTAAAATAAAGTTATAGAAAGTTTCTTTCTTATGCACAAATTGCATTCTTAACAATTTGTTAGAACCATGTTGTTGTACATAAAAAAACCATGAAACTCTGGTTTTCGAGATAGTACTTCCGGGTCGAAACTTTGAAGGGTGTCTTCACCCCCTAAATATGAAAACGGGCCGATATAAAAAAATCAGTACTTCTTATTTTTCGGTCCTCTAAAATATATCTGAAAACTAAAGCAATCGGAGGCGGACACCTGGGATACTTTCCTTATTAGAAGAATGTCACACTAACGATAAGTTCAGTCACATGTGCATTCTTGCTAAGTCCATATCACTCTACTCTATTAACTGATTATTTTATTTAATCCTCGCCCTGCCGTTGCCCAGTCATTTTCACCCCTTTCATAAATACGTGTATGGCGATAGTCTTCTTTATTTTTTCTTGCTCTCTTCTACTACTGTCCCTTCTTATTGCTTTATCATAAACAATGAGAGAGTGGGGACTCTTGGCGTCAATGTTCTTTGAAAAAACGCGTATACGTTAGTGGAAAAAATAATGCTTAATTAATAGATCGATTCAATTGAAATTCGACACAGACGTTCTTGATCGAATTATCTAGTTTTTTTCGTTGAACTTTTTCGAACAACACAGTTCATTATTTATGTATTAAAGAAAACCATTTTGTAGTGGAAAATCACACATCTGTATTTAAATAGTCACCATTTTGTGAAAATTTGATTTTAATCTATTTTAAGAGAACATTTGCCTTTTCTGTTTGAGATATAAATCATCGAAAATATTTTGGTTACCGCAGTTCTTAATAAACTGCCACAAGAAATCACTACCACATGTTCTAGTTTCTTAATTTTTGAATGAAAGTTATATAACTATTACATTAAAGTATACATATATTTTAAAATGTCACAGGGTGATTCTGCTAAGTATGCCACCTAAATTGCATGTAAATTGTTTCTTATATAAAAAAATGTTTCAAACAAAAGTTTATGGTTTCGAAAAGGCTATGCCATATAACAATTACTTTGCTGCTATTTCTTGTTTTTGACGAATATTTTTTGTATAACAAAGAGTTCACAAGCAACTTATGTGGCACACTTAGCAGAATTATCTTGTATAAAGATTTTTTATTCAAATATTGTTTTCCAAAAAGAAATTATCAAAATTCATCCTATTTTTTTAGTGCTGGGTGTGTGTGTGTGTGTGTGTGTGTGTGTGTGTTCCTTAAGTCTAATAAAATTAGCCAGAAACGATGAAAATTGATGACTTAACCTATTTTATCGTTTCTAACACATACGCGATATCTGACAAGCAAGTACATAGTAACTGCAGTCACTCGAAAAATTCCCGCTCTAATTCGCGAGATATCGCGAAGCAGGTAAAACATTTTCTTGCGAAACGAACGAGGACGAATGCATCGCATAATTCCACGTACACCGTGATCACTTCTCGCCATGAATAATCATACAGGAGTACATTCACGCGGACTTTGACATGATGAACCGGTTGCAAATGTATGAAAATTTAACCGACAGGTGTTCATTCGGTAACATCGAATCTCGTAAAAAAAGAACGAGCTGTCAATGGTGGATGCTTACAAAATCCCGTAATATTCGACAGAAATCCACCACGTGAATGTCTGAATCTGGAATTTTCTTTGAGAATTACGGTCAAAGAGGTACAACGGAAATCAAGGTACGTGCTGTCACGCGGTTAGAAAAGGGGAAACGTTGAAACAAAAGTTATATATGTTGTGAAGTCTACTAATTACATTTTCAACATAATGATGCCAAGTGTTTTATAATACATGCAGAATTACACTCTTAAATAGCCAATCGTATAGTTTCAAAAACAATAGAATAACGGAATAATATACAGAGTTTCCCTGTATACAAGATGCGGCATTTAAGTTGACACATGGAAATATAAAAACAAAGCATTTCATAAGATACTATTTTAGACAAAAATTGTGTGGTTTTGGGGAAAAAAGAAAATGACATTATTTATTTTTAATCTGGTGAACGCTTTCATGGTCATTTGGTGGTCAACTTCGTTTTTTTAAATGGATACTTATATTTTGTTTAACAGGTCATTAATCCACGCAAAAAAAAAAATAAAGAATTTTGGTCTGAAATTGTATTTTTATTTGACCACTATATTTTTTAAATATTTAGCAAGATTTAAATTCAATAATGAATTCCTTGTTGCGTCTTTACATACGCACGGGTAAACTTTAAATTAGTATAAATGAACGCAAGGACCGGATTGACCGATGCATTGTCAAAATAAAAATAGTTTATTTTGAAGATGTAAGAAAAAATAAGTTGAGATAAGTTCTAAGTAAAAATAAGTTCTAGATGTAAAAAAAAATAAGTTGAGAAAAAAGAATAAAGTTTTCTTGTTTGAGGTATCTTTCTCGAGAAAATTGGGTTTGGAACATTAATCTGAAACGCGTGTATTTATGCTGACATTAAGTAGCACCAGTCTGTAATAAACAGATATGTTAGCTAAGTTTTATTCTACTACTCGTGTATCCAAATAATTGTCAAGGTCCATTATCTCGAAATCGAAACATCATCTGAAAAAAATTTATTCCTTCCCTTCAACGTATTGTTTCTTATAAAATCACCTCCTAAACGGTTATAATACCCGACCTGAGACGTTCATACATTGCATTAGGTGGGGTCGGTTTTAATGTTACATTCGACCCTGGCCAATGACGGTATAATGGTTTGCGACCATGTTCTTGAAAATTTATTATAAATATTTACCCCCTATGTACTTAAAAGTGCTAAGTAACGATTATGGCTACACTGCAAAGGACTAGCTTAAAAAAATAAAAAAATACGAAGCACACACATGCACAAGAAGTATTTATATTACAATTTTAAAACATTTATGCAAATGCATATTTTTATAGAAAACGGATAGAGCAATAGGATCTGAGCAGAAATATGTTTTATGATTCGAGAATTCTGAAAATATATTTTTTATTTTGTACTTTTTGCATAATGCATATGTTTTTATGTTTTATATTTAAAAACATATGCAATAACTTATTGCATATGTTATTTGCCCCGTATATATCTTTCGTGTTTTGGAAAAAGAATTTTCTCGACAAATTAATTTAGTCTATCAGAAAACTATCGCACTATAACTGTAGATTACTATTAAATGTCGACAACGTAAACATGTACATCGTGGTAATTATAGACAAATATCAAAACATACTTGTATAGGTTTCAGGAGTTCGTTGAGCATTAGATATGGCAGTACTTGTATCTATTAGAGTGTTTTTACTAACGCCGAAAACTCGGAGTAGTAGAATATCACTAATGAAACATTGGATCGAAGGCGATTGCAATTTTGTCATCGATGAGAGTAATGAAAAAAGTGTATATTGTAGAACTTACAATAAAATTACAAAATGCGAAAGAAAATCACAGTTACAGCAACATAAATACTGCTACACACAAAAGATACGTTGAAGAAGCAGCTAATACGTGTAAAAGGGATACCTACTTCTGAACAGCTACAAATGAGTTTAAAAAAAAATGAATTTTACGTGAATTTAACGCGAGCAATGGTCGCTGTTAATATGCGTGTATTAATTAGTGTGTCTTAAATAACGATGTATGGAGGAATTTCCTAACAAAATGTACAGACCGCATTGTTCAGGATGAATCGACACTACGAAAAAATTACTTGGACGATTGCTATGATTCAGGTATTCAGAATTCAATATTAGGGAAGACATTGCGGATCATTTTATGTGGATTTCTGTGGATGAAACCATTAATGCAATACGCCAGTGCATTGCAAACTTAGTGGTAGGAAATCTCTGCGATATCTCAGTTTGTGAATTCAGCCCTACAAATATTACTACTGAATGGTATTGAGGAAAGAATTCTTTTACTGGTCACAGATACAGCAACATATATGATCAAGGCAGGAAAAGAACGAAAATTATTTTACGAAAATATAGTACACATTACATGTATAGTGCATGGTTTACACAGAATTGCGAATGAAATACGTCTTCACTTTCCACCAGTGAATAAATTAATATCATCAATAAGCAAGGTCTTTGTTAAAGCACCGTTTTGTATTGAAACGTTCCGAAAAATATTAAAAAATATGTACTCCTTTACCACCGGAACCTATTTTAACTAGATGGGGTACGTGGATTGAGACGGCATTATTTGATGCTGAACATTTAGAGAAAATGCTTGTCATTTACTGTAACTTGAATTACAATATGTCACAATAAATCTCAAAATGTATTGTTCATGTTGAATATTTTCCTTGCAAATTTGCATATTTTCCTGCATATGTTTCTTACATATTTATTGTGCATAAACATCCGGAGTCTACTAATCACTCTTACTATGTAATAGTCATTGTAGAATAGATTATAAATATACAAATAAAAAAAAATATTTAACTTGTTACTTTCGACCCTTGTTTGCCCTACTGATTTATATTGAAAATTCACGGTGGAAGCTTCTCCCTTTTACCGACAACCTCTCCAGAACCCTTAGCGTGCCTGTTAAACTCTCGCAGTCAACCCATATCCCTTTCTTAACCCTACACACAGTCCTCAGCGCATCAAGTATAATCAAAAGTTGCGGTGAAGGAAATTAGAAAAGCGATAAAGTCAGAGAGTGCTCTGCGGTACGTACGAAGTGCTGTTGCGGTGGACATCTTCTGGCCCTTGTTTCCGCGGCAACACTTTCCTATATCCTCCCCCCCCCCTCGCCCCACCTGTCCAACCCGCGCCGCCCTTCGCCTTTTCCATTCCCTTGCGAATGGAAAGTGCTCCCGGTCGCGAGTGCAATTAACTGCGGCACGGACAAGCGCGCTCCGAGCACACGAAGGAAACTCTCGCTCGTAATTCGTAAGGTATTTCGTGCGGTTAGACGAAACTTGGTAAGTTCGGCGCGTGACACCTGCCGCGCGTAATCAACCTGCCGAGTTAACTGGGTTTCTCGTTCTCTTGGCCGTGCTAACCGTCCCCCCCCCCTTGGTCCAACTACGTGCATTTCCCTGCTTGCAACTGTGCCGCCAGCCAACGCGTACTGTCTCAATCTCGGGGTTATCCAGGCCGTCGTATGGATGCATGCCTGATCGACCAATAGAAAAGACGATGTGTGCGATGTCGGTTGCGTCCGACGGCGGTATTCTTGCTCCTCTGGGAGCTCGTTTGACGATTACGTTCAAACGTCGAGCCGTTCCGCGTAATTGGCAGACGGTCGCGCGAATTTCTTCTGAGGTTCGGAGAATCGTTTTTGTTAGGATCACGACACTTGTTTTGGTCGAGATCGCGGGTATTTGCACTGAGGTGCCGTCTTAGTAAAACTCGAAGGACCACCCAATGTTGGGACTAATAACTGAACTATATTTATTAACGGTATTTACAGAAAGAGCCTGAATGCTCTTAAATAAATACAACAATGAACCTAACTGTTCATTTTGATCTCCAACTTGATTGTTGGATAGTTCTAAGATTCTATCAATAGGTGCGACTGTCCTGAGTGACTGTTCGCTTGACTCTGTGCGACTGTCCTGAGTGACTGTTCGCTTGACTCTGTCCTGACTAACTGGCCCAACAAACTGTCCTAAAAAAAGCTTGCTGGGCCCGTGCATCCCCTCCATGCGCCCTTGGCGCGATACTTTAAAGGAGGAGGTTGTCGCAACCCTCTGACAATGGGGGTGGACGGCAGTTCGGCAACATCGCGGATTTTCCCGTCGGTTCCACTTTCCTCACGCGGTTCCGAGAAACCGTTAAGTCCCCGCGCAAAGGTACCGTCCCGAAGTCTGGGTTTTATGGAACGTCGATGGTCATGGGGACCCTTCCAAGGTGGGTCTCCTGCACATTTGGTTGCCAAATGTCAGGAACACGTTTCCTTCCGAGGGTTTCCAATCAATTTTAAGAATCCCTGACCGTGCCATAAACCTGTGTTAGCGACGAGCGCTAACAGTTTTCGAAGGTAATTTTGAAAAATCTGATGATAAGGTTTTATCGAAAATTAACGGCACAGTCGTGTTTGTATCTTTAATTTGTCACACTATTTGGATAACAAGACCACCGAAAAAAAGTGATCCTGTTTGATATCTTTATTGGACGCGCATCATTTTTTTATTTTTTAAGATAAATTATTCATTGTGATTCCTGCAATAGCGACAGTCATACTCATTAAAAATGTTCTTCAATTTTTTGTTTCACATGAATCAGTTGAGAAATCACCATCGCCATGGATCTACTTTTTTTCTGAGACGTCACTTTTATGCTAAGAAAAAAAATTAGAACAAAATATAATGAAGTTACTTTTGCAATTTTTTTATATTATTCGTAATAGTTGTCCTTTCTTCTAATGGACAAAACTTCTATAGTGTCGGTAAGGGACTCGAGCTCGAGCCACCGTGACTTTGTGTTAGTAACTTATCGATGTGAGTTAGAATTGATCCGGCCTAGAACGCCCCGTGAGTCCAGTACTTGGAGGGTTAAAAATTTGATTAAAAAATGCCTGTACATTATTATATTATTTGTGGTTATTTGCATTTTGAGCACTTTAGTTGTTACTAAACTCAGACTCAATATTTGCGACTTCTAGAAGTAAGACAACTTGACAATACCACATTTGATCAATAAGAGTCAAGCGTCTATATAAGTCTACGCACTGCGATTTGTAGCCAACGCTACCGCGGAAACTCGGCTGGCAAACTCGCACTCTGATTGGTCGGGGTTTTTCGTTAATATCTCGGTAACGAAGCCTCAGATTACATTGTTGCTAAGGAAAAACTTGTTCCAATTCACCCCCCGAGTGCCCCCTTTCCGGGTCGGACAACATTTTTGTTACACCCTGTATACAGGCTGTCTCAGCTAACGCAATCACCTGGAATAATGACTGAACTTATGAAAATTTTGAGGCATGGAAGTTAAATGGCATCAATGGGCACATCTTATAAGGTACGTGCTTCTTTTTGTGAGTGGAGCCGTTTCAGAGATTTCAAGGTCACCTTGATCTTTTTGAACGGAATGACCCAGTTTTTGGACCAGAGGTCGATAGAATATCAAATTCTGAGTAAAAGTATGTTGACCTTCATAAGTCCTAAACGTATGTAACGAGAATTGGGTGTCCGGTCCCATTGATTTTTTACCGTGACTGTAGGCACTTATCTTTAAATATTCTGTCCTTGCTGATTGTCTGCAGATTACCTAGTGTCAGGCAGTTTACATTCTAATTTTTAAACTCTTATAACTCAAAAATGAAGGCTCAACGATCATTTTTTATTCTTCATTATTAATCTTATTTTCTCATGCAAAATGAACCCTCAGATTTAGTCTCGCCTGTTATCGAATACCCCGTATATTATGCTAGGTCAAATAATTTAACGCTTAGTTAAAAATATTATTACACTTTCAAAATATAAACGATTTCCTATAATAATAAACCTAAAAATAATATTCCATAATTAGAACACTTATTTTATTTCTTGAGAGTCTCGTTTTTAAAATAGCACAATTACGTATTGCTGTATAGTGTGTTTTCTATAGAAGGTACTTTTTTCTTTCAATGGACAAATCAAATTCGATATCTACACGGGACTGAATCGTTCCCTGAATGAAGTCTGGTCTAAGCGAATACCCGTACTGATTGGAACGACCGAGGACGAATTTTGTTTTATTTCGTCCACGATATCTTGATTTTGATTACCTACCGGTTATTTCTTTTATTGGTCGAGGCAAAAGCGCGAACGCCGGTCCGTACAATAAAATGTGGATCGCTGATCGAATCGTAGAATACGTACACAAGTATTCTATGTACCTTTTGACAGAAACATATGTATACATTACATGTATATATGCTACGATCGTACCATAAATATATTGAAATAGTACGTTATTTATTTACAGTCGATAAAGGAATTTCTTGACTTAAACGCATCATTATTTTTTTTAATCTAACATTCAAAGTAAGAGTAAAAACGAAGCAGACCAAAAAGTTTGAGTTAATAAGAAGTTATCTCATTATTCTGATTATTGTGTTGTAATTTAATTGTGATTCGGTAAATTTGCAGAACACTAAAATAATTTTTCTTATATTTCTTACAAGTAATAATGAAAAATTATTCGTATGCTTTAGATAATAATGTCTTAAAAAATTACTAATAGACCTGTACGTCCCAAAATGTTAAGTACAATCTTATAAATACCTATTTTATAGATTTGATAATAATTTGGAAACAACAACAATTAAGAGAGAGAATAAATCAATTATAGGGAATAAACGGATTGGTATCCTTTTCTCAGAATACGACAATTTGTCACATGATTGTGTCAAATTTCATCCAAGAATAAATAAGGTATTTCGGTAGCTAATTAAGAAGAACACTTTATAAAGTATTGTAGGGAGTGGTTCCAGAGTGCTTAACACTAGAACTACCGACGATAAACGCATATTTACTTCGATCGGTGGATAAACGTGAAAAACTTTTGAAAATTTAGAAATTTAGAAATTTAGAAATTCACTAATTTCTTCACTTTCATATCGTAATAAAAGGTGCAAAAGATCTGAAAAAATGTATTGTCATAACATTTTAATTGTCGCTTTAAAAGTGCATTGTAGTTTTAGTGTTAAATAAATCTACGTTCAATAATACTCTATTACAATATTCTATATGTGATGTAATATTCTAATATAGTATTCTATTAAAAATTGTAAAGGTTGATACATGTATAACACACTCACTAAGGCAAAATAACATGCGATGTATCCACCGAGAATACAAGTAGACATGTAACAGGAGCAACAGCAACAAGTACTCAAGACGTAATTACCCTCAATTTCGTTTCAGACATTGTTATCTCCGCTAAGAAATTTGCGTCCTGCAGAAACAGCAAAATAAATCGTCAAAGTTCCGCGAAGATTCCTGTTGAAGCAATTCCCTTAAATTCTTTTCCCCTAATTTCCGGCCGTAAAAGAGGCAAAACGGTCAAAGGCACGTTCGGTCGAAAGTAAATTCACTTTAGATTATTAGTTGAATCGAACGCTCAAGTGGTGAAATTCTAAATTAAATGGAGGATCTTCTTTGGTCTATCACTTTAGCTACCATTACGCTTCTTTGAAATCATTTCGCATATTACAGTACCAAATTTCACATACCTCCATTTAGTACAACGAAGCTGTTCAATTAGGTTAAAATATGTTTGTAATTGTCCGTATAGCGTAAAGATTCGTTGCAAGTTACAAATAATAAGTGGTTTTCAGTTTTTTAAATCATAATACATAATACATTAAATTGTTTGTGAATTCTGATGAATTAATTGGTGTTCCTTCAGTGTAATTACGTCATTATATGCCCTGAGCAAAGAGTAGGAATACAACAAGAGGCAGCACTCCGAGCGACACCTTTGATGTTACTCGATGCCTTGTCCCTTTAAATTGGTTGTACAGAGAAGCGGGATTTTTGAAATGACTAAAACTCAACTGTCTCCTCACGTCACCTTAGCCTTTAATACTTAACAGTATATTTGTGTTATTACTTTCTATCTATTACCAGTAGTGGTTTCTTAAGTATTTATATCAACCTTATAAAATTAACAAGTTAGGAAATAATAAATATAATATAATTATAGCTTCTTAAAGAATATATTGCAAATATGTACATTACAGAAGTATATAATAAGTATAAATATTTGTGTATGTTATTTATATTAATTACAAAAAAATATGTTACAAGTACATTACAAAAATAGTTGTTATGAATATCCTGAAGTCTAAACAATTTCACAGCAATTGGCTCAGCATTGCCGATTACCAGATCTCACCACGAAGAGGTTGCTGCGAGTGGAGATCCGTAGAAAAATTAACGGAATACGGATTCCATTAATTTTCCTTTACATCGTTTTACAAACATATATAACATAAACATACGTACAACAAATATTATAAATATAAATGTAATAGTACAATTACAAAATATTTGTAAATTCATTGTAATACATAGTTTCCGATTTTTTTACTGCATTTTTTAAAATTTCTGTTGCTAAATTATTTAAAAAGATAATTATTTTAATGAGGCTACAAGTACTTATACTTTTAAAAGAAAATTGTATCTTTTCAAATATTTGTGGAAAACATTGTATGTTTTTGGAATTAAAATCTTCATTTAGTATCATCTGTCCTGTTATGTTATTACAGTACTCTAGAATCCTTTTGGTATCTACTCTCACCAGAGAACTACCTACAATTCTATCCGATACTATCATTTTCATAGTTTAAATCTCATGTCACTGCGTAACATGCTACTTTGAACAAACCTAAATACTTACAACTCATGACCCAGTCAGCTAAACCTGCAAAGTCCAATTTTGTCCAATACCTGTTATAAGGTTATGGCTACAAGTTTGATGCAAGATTTGCTCACAAACAATTTGCGCGCACATTTGCATCAACATAAGCAAAAACCCAATTTGACACAAGTTCTGTTGCAAGACTTGCAGCTAATTTGTTTGACCGTTTTGTCAGTAGGCGCTGCCTGCAAAACCCAAACTAAATGCGGAAACAGATGGACATGGTTTTTTAGAAAACTTATGTCATTACTTGCTGGCAATTTGCTCGAAATTTGCATACAACTGGTTATGAGGGGAACTTCTTTAGTGCAGAATATAAAAAAACTTTGTAATTATACCTGAATGCTGTTTCAGTATGGTTCTGTTGGTATAGTTAGCGAATACAAGTAATAAAGAAAAGAAGTTCAAAGTACTGTTTACTACTATCAGGTTGGTCAGAAATTAATGGCCGACCGCCATTAACCTCTATACTATTATAATCCTGTATAATTTGTTTCTAGGTAGAAAATGCTGTTTGCTACAATGTATTTTCACTCTGACAAACCTATTCTTTCTCAGCATGTTGAGAGAGAGAGAGAGAGAGAGAGAGAGAGAGAGAGAGAGAGAGAGAGAGAGACGCTCTGCTTTCTAAGACACTACGTACTATTTTAGGATGTATATTAGTGAGTCTCAACGGGCGCACACGAGCGAGTATTCCGCTCCGGAGGTACCCCCAGTATGAGGATCTGGCTGACACGCTCGAGCCGTGGCGCGAAGACGCGGGACAGTCCGAGCCCCATAATGGGAGTACCCCCGAAGGGAAATACTCGCTCGAGAACGCCAGTTGGGCATCTTTACTGTATAATACATAAAAAGAGGACACGTAGGAACTCACAAATATGAACATTCCTTCCTGATTCACGTTCTTGCTAATTTATTGCTACGTTAAGTAAACCTCTTTGAAAGTTTCGACTTTGATCAAAATATTTAATAACATTGGACACTCCCACTGGCATGGTTGTCATTTATGATAAATACACTTACAGCAATAATTTGATGGTCAAAGATTACTGACACTACCCAATTTTGTTGAAAGGCTCGTGTTAGCTTAATTATTATTTTAACATAAGTAACTAGATGACTATGTACATCTTTTAGCATCTTATTTTTTCTGTTAAGAAAAATAGCATTTTAGAGAAACTATATTTTACAATGCACTGTACTAAAACACTGCATACAAAGTTGTGTAATAAAGTGTTGGATGACCATGGGTGACTACCAGTTGAATAAGTGCGTTATGTGTTAACATTTTACACGATAAATTGTTACTGTCGTTCTTAGGACAATGAAACTTTCAGTGATCATGAATTGTACAATTTAGGATGTACAAAATCCACTAGGAATGAATGAGTTATACAAATGTATAAAGTGTTAATTGTAATTTCTAGAATTCCCGTGTGCATACTGACTTCTATTTCTATCATACAAAGAATTCAGGAAGTGGTATTCGAATTTAATTACTATATGATACTACAGCATAGAATTCCAACTATCATAAGTCACGCCCGTCTCAAAGGATCAACGATCACAATTAATCGTCTCCCCGAATCTCTCACACCTAGCTCCACTCTATCCGCAAGATTAAAGGTAACAGAAAATCTCTGGAAGTCGCCGGTGCACACAGACTCCACGATGCCAGATCGAAATCGGGCGCAGGTTCCTTGCTGAGGGGACAGTGTCCCTCTCCCTTGGAGGTAGGGAAATATACCAAGACACAAGGATCCAGCGTAGGAGAAAAGATGACAGAAGAAGACAAAAGTTTACAAAGACGAGAAAGGAGGCCCTCTGGAACCCCCTCCATCGTGGCAACCACCCTCCCGCGGATGCACCTCCGCGAGTAGCAGGAACACTGGCAACACCAGCCTCCCTCCAAAGCACAGGACCTGGCGCATGCCTATCCGGGAATCGAACCCACGGAGGGCTACAACGTCACCGGCGAACCAGCCGCCGGGATCGTCAGTGCGTTTGGCGAACAGTTCGCGAACAGACGTATTTGCTCGTGGCTACTTGGAGAACGCTCTCGTCACAAGTATAAACACGAAACAGACCGTGTTTCATACCAACCGACAAGAACACCCTCTTTGGCCGAGCTGACAGGGGGCCATTAGAGGCGCATGATGCTAAACAGCTCCTCTGCGACAGTTTCCGCTGCATGGTCGACGTTAACCTAGGAGAAGACCGACGAATCCCCGTGTCCTCGTTCTAGTACCACTTTCTCCAAAACATCGTCGACGAATTAATCAAGCTGAGACCTCGGGGATCGTCACGACCAACCATCTATGCACGCGGTGACCTCGTAGGACCGTGCACCAACGTCACCCGCGATCAATGAGCCTCCCGTCCGCCACGTGACGACACTCGTGGTGTACCGGTTGCTCCAACGACTCTAGCCGTCCCCCGTTCAAGGATCCCAAGGCTTCTGGAGTTTCCCCCGAATTAACTGACGCTTTTATGATCTGACTATCTTGGAAACTTTATTCATCGAGTTCTCTTGTAATTCTGTCCTTTTGGTGATCCAGGTTCGCCGGGATCTTTCGAAATTCCAGTAAGGTTTCGTAACAGGTGATTTCATGGTCTCGAATCTCAAAGTTACGTGAACTGTTTTGTTCTATCGACCTTCTTACGTGATCGTGTGTCTTGTGAAGGAAAACTTTTCTCCTGGTGCGTTGTTTCGAACGTATTTTTACCGTGTACTGTCTCGGTTGGGTGACTCGAAGAATCCAGCGAGAGCAGAAGAGAGACAGTGCGAGGGAGGAAAGAGGGATTGTGAGGTGCAGTGCGATCTGTGCTAAGGAGAGTCTAGGGACTACGACGTGACGTGACGCTGGAAGCATAAACAGAGAGGGTGGTCAGGGAGAGGATTGGAAAGAACCTGACTTAGTGCAGCTGTTTAAACATTCGACAACGTGGCTGGTGAGTTCCCGTGCATTTATGATTACTATGTTCACCGAAACGCTGCTCTGTGACATTGTCTCAGTACCACTAACGATAATATGTGGTCATGTAACAGTTTTTAATATATGTGGCTGGTGAGTTCCCGTGCATTTATGATTACTATGTTCACCGAAACGCTGCTCTGTGACATTATCTCAGTACCACTAACGATAATATGTGGTCATGTAACAGTTTTTAATATTAGATTGGTGGGAATTAAATGCTGATAGTAGCCCTAACCTTATTTGGTTATGACTTTTTTGTTAATAATTCAGGAGAAACAGTAGTGTGATTGCTGTGCAATCGGTATTCTGCAATCACTATTCCTGTACTTCCTTTATAATAAGGAAGTGGCTATTGTAGCGTATAACCATAATGTCAGTAATCCTAAAACTATTTGCTTCTTTTTAAATGGATAGGTACCTATGTTTTTATATTTCTTTCTAGCACACAGTTTTGAAGTAACCATCATACTTGTTTATAGTCCGGCTGTAATGGTTGTTTAAAGGAAGAATAAAATTAAGAGAACTAGAAGAAACCACTACGCTTAACAAAGTTAGTTCCTTTTTTTCCTGTCAGTGTTACGATTAATGTGACAGTGTTGTGAAATTCAAGTAGTTGAGGACCACTCTATGTCTGTTAGACATACATCTGCATTAGTTATTTGAACCACGTTATCGCTGTAGAAGGAAGTTCAAAAACGAAGGACACGTAGACATACATACTGTCAATCTACTTTGAATATCCCGTAAATTCTAAACCGGTAAACATTTATATACCGAGAAATTTCCTCATAAAAATCATTCGTTTCGTCATACTTTTAACAATATTGTCGAACGAATTCGAGGGATTGGAATCTCTCGATGAATGGAAGATAAAATGGTCGTGACGTTCAACGATTTGTTTCTATAAAAATGACGTGAGTAAGAGAGTAATGGTTCCTTACTCTTCTTGTTTCTGCAAATAACCATCAGAACCTGACCGTAGATACCTATCATCGATGTATTTATGAAAATATGTGCTAAAATCCCGCTAGAAAAGAATGACTGCAGTTCCAAAAGTCCATCCTCCGATTTTCATGAAACATGATAAAATCATCCCAAACACTCCCAAATGAACATATGCAATAAGTTTTTTGGCGGAATTAAAAATTATTACGAAACGAAGCAAAATATTTCGTATTAGAAATATTAGATTGATCGGTAGATCTAACCATTTTTAGATTTCCATTTTGTATAGTAATTTTTATATGGATGAATATCATTCTATGTTATGAACATTAAACTCACAGATAGAGAATCATGGCGGTAGATTCTTAAAACGCGCTCAAAAGGTTTTTTCTCTTATTGTATTATTTTTTTATTTCCCTTATTTGTAGACAGTGAATTTACAACTAGATTGCAAACCCACATGTTCATACACTAAGTTACAAAAGTAGGAAATTAATACAAATTTACATCAGCTAATGAAGGTTACATTATGCTGAAGATATAATGAAAAACTTCTCATATCTCACTAATGGTGCATGTATTACTGTATTATACAGTTTTGGATACTATTAGTACATGCAAAACGTAATACATACATTTATGATGTACGCGATTGTATGAAACAAAATGAAGTAAAAAACGAATTTGTAATATTTAGTAATGTTTTTATTGTATTTTTAACCTAATAGAATCGCTAACCTCATCGACGAGAGAGGCATATCAGTTCATTCTTTGCACATCCATTTAACACTAGAACTACCAAACAAGTCAAAATGACTTGTCAGTACACTCTTATAACGATGATTACAATGTTATAACAATACATTGTCTCGGATCATTTGTAACTTATATTACGATATGAAAGTGAAGAAATTAGTTAATTTATAAATTTGTAAATTTTCAAAAGTTTCTCAGGTTTTTCGACCGATCGAAACAGATATGCGTTTATCGTCGGTAGTTCTAGTGTTAATTACATTCACACACTCAGGCTTCTTCTCTCTCTCTTTTTTGTCGCATCAATTACAAAAGGTTGAGTTGATATACGTTTTAATAGTAAAATGATTACTATAATTATTATTATAAATAGTTATTTATATTTGATTATAATTGTTACTGATTGTTCGATTCTCCATTCCTTCGCTTAAACATTAATTTTTGTGTGTAAATACTTGTATGGCAACATCTGCATTAGGGCAGGGCACGTCATAATGTATTAGGTTTATTTTATTCACCTTTAATTGTGCCATTAGGAACGTTTATGTTCGAAAAGTTAACCGATAACAAACAATTACAAACTCATTTTATACCTTTTCTTCTAACCTTGTTCTATCAAAATACAGCTGGAAACATGTAGAAACCTAAATTTTGTAATAGTAATAATTCACATGATTTCGTACGAGAAGCAATTTTATTTCGTTCACTAAATATATACACTATAGATGCGAAATATATTACAAACGAATTTCTTTTTAATTGATAATTATGAGTTTTTCGTACGAAAAATAAAAATCAGGGAACTAATCACGAAATCTAGTCGTTTGATACTGTCTCAAGTGAAAAACTGTGAAGTCTCCCAGCTGATATCGCTTAGTGGGAGTACGTAGAGTCGACGATAAAAAAATTTCGCAGGACTTATGAATCAAAATCAGCCAAGATAAACGTGATGTGAAAACATCCGTCTTCTGTAAGGAGTTCAGAGAAAGAGCAACAAGTGTTGCTGATATTGCACCGCGGAGACAATGTTTGATATGAATTTGTAAACAGGGCAGAAACGCGCCGGCCGGTTTTACACGGGAATAAAGTCACAAGATTTTCATTTAATCCCGTTCCCGATGAAAAATAAAACGACGAGCGTGTGCTTTACTGTAATAAATCTGTAGAAAATGCAACTCACATCTCTTGCAGGTGGATTAATTGCAAAATTAGGATGTTGTTTCTGATTACATGGCAGGAGGATCGTATTACTGAATCAAGATTTACTTGCAACATTGTACAATTTTTACTCTACTGGCGAGGATTTTATTTGTACACATGATGGATAGAAGATGCTATTAGAAATGATATTTTACGTCGATAGAATTAATTTTAATTGCAACGGGAAATCTGATTATTAATTTTTCACTGGTAAATTGCAAAGTGATTTATACATAGCACCCGGTAGCATTATTTGGATGAAAATAAATAATAATAACGTAAACTGTCTTCTTAAACTTTGTCATGAGATTTGACATAAATTAATTATACGAGGTATCATGTAACTGGTGGTACAATGCGGTAGGTAATGATTCTACGTGAAAAAATAAGTCGAAAATATAAAATAAAATGTTTTCATTTGGGACTTCGTTTTTGAAAGAGTCAACTTTGAATATCTCTGCTGGGTTGCGTGCAATTGCTTAGAACTTCATCAGTGCGTCTGTCCATTGCACTCCATTTCTACTTACGTACTACCATGACGAAAACACACGTCTCATTGCCAGATAAATGTTCAAAGTCGATTTCCTCAAAAACGAAATCTCAAATGAAACAATGTTATTCTATATTCTCGACTTATTTTTTCGTGTATAATCACCCCCTATCCGGTTACATCACCAATAACATGATCCCGTGTATGTGGGGTTAGTGAAGAAGTCACTGTTTTCTCTAATTATTATTATATCGATCTTTCGAATTAAAATACATTCCATTCACTACATTCCTTGCAAATGGGTCTTACAGTCAGATGTTCTTGAGAAATTTTATTTCCAATTTTAAATAAATCAGATTTCGTTGTTTCAGAATTAGTAGGTATGTTCTGTGGATAAATAAGTATTTACAATGTTAGTTTGTAACCACTGGCTTATGAGATAAAGTATTGACGACTAGTTCTTTAATGGCAATGGCATTCTGAACATAATATTCCTGTTTGTCTTGCCACATATTTATTGCTTCATATTATTAACAAAGAAGATAATTGAAGACTCTATTCACGAGGGACCCGTCAAATACAGAATGTGAGAGAAAACCGATGGGACTTATTAATTGATCGATATGTCCCCCGTTAACAGAACTCTTTAACAAGTTTAGAACCAATCATTGCAACCACCGTGGACAAACAACTGCTAGCTTAAAACATGTTATGTGTTCTAATGAATGTCTTGCAACTTTTTATCAAATTAGTTTTTATTTCCGTGGAAATCAAAATCTAACGGTACCTTACCAGTATTCCAACTTGGCTATTTTGATAAACAACAAAAGCCAAAAGATGTCTGGGATTTACGTTATACGTTGACTAATTTTAAGTTAAGGATATTGTGAATAATTCATTAATGTAACGTAATAATACAGAGAAATATAAAGCAGTTGTTGAAATTTGTCAAGTTACAAAATGGGACCAAGTTATTTAACTCTTCATTTTTCATTTTGTTTTTTATTAAGTTGAAAGATCAATTGAAAAACGACACACAAGAAAACCCACTGATAATGCATTCTACAAGCTTCTTGAATTTGTTTCCTGGTACAAAGAAGATTCATTCTGTACTTTAACGCGATAAGTTTTAATTAGTCAATGTAGAACCATATTTTTGTTAGTAATATCCAGTTAGACTTCTATAAAGTATTAATATTGAGGGAAGAATATAATTCTTCTTTCTTATTTAATAAGAATTTACGTCAAACTTATACAAACTAAATAAATACATATGTATGTATTGTAACTGAAAATAAGTGGGATTTGTTAAATAATTGTGCAATAATTTTACTTACAAGTTATTATCCTTGTGTATGTCTTCTTGTCAATGAGTTTATTTAGAACTGCATATATCTTAAGCTATTCTTATAAATTGTTCTGATATTACCGTTGATTTGTTAAATTCTTATTGGTTGACGAATCACGTTTCGTATTTTCATTTTAAAACGAATACTCGAACACAATCACATAATCTGCCATTAATTATCGTTCCGTATGTCATATAAAAAGCAGCCATAATTCTCATACTACAACATTTTATAAACTATTCTTTCAAGCATAAAAATATCTATCAAGTTGCATGCAATGTTATTTTCGTGAAAACTCACGTTTATGAGGAGAACTAGAAAGTAAAAACCGATAACCGCTGACATAAAGTTGGAGCTAGGGTACTGGAAATAAAACGATAAATAGCTTCGTACAATTTTTAAGGCAATTTTTTGCAATTATTAAGTTATATCCAGAACCTCGTTTTCATGAACTAACTCCTGAACTAGGGCGAGGGGGAGGGGGGTGAGACAGAGAAAGAGAGAAACCATTCAGCTTTACATACAGTTGCTGCTTTTCCTAAATTTTGTTGACCGATTAATTGTTTAAAACTGTTTATACTGAGCAACTCAAACATTCCTTATCTAACCTCCGTTACCAAAGTCAATTAATAATAGACAGGCATACCACAATGTGAAAACTGTTCTGGTTACATTTTTTCTTGTTCAAATGCGCACCTATGCATGTCTCTAACAATATGTATATAGGTATTCTTCGAGTTACAACTGGTTTCCATTCCGGAAATTTCTTCATAAGTCAAGTTCGTCGCAAGTTGAGCTTCATATAAAATATGTTCGTATATATGTATGTACTTTCTTTTAATTGAACGAATTGCGAATAGTTCAAGATATATGCAGTTCTAAATAAACTCACTGACAAACACAACGATAATAACTTTTAAGGAATTAAAGTTATTACACAATTATTTAACAGATAGTACTCATTTTTAGTTACAATACATAAATACGTATTTATTACATATTTTATACAAGGTGTCATGTAACTGGTGGTATAACTGGGTAGTTGGTGATCCTATGTGACAAAATAAGTCGAAAATATAGAATAAAATTTTTTCACGTAAGACTTCGTTTTCAAGAAAATCGAATTTGACAATTAATATGAAACGCGTGTATTCGCCATGATAGTAACTAAAAATGGAATGCAGTGTACAGACGCGGTAGCCAAGTCCTATTCAATTGCACGCGTATCCAGTAGATTTTGAAAGTCGATTTTCTCAAAAACGAAATATCAAATGAAATAATTTTATTCTATATTTTCGACTTATTTCTTCAAGTTGAATCACTCCCTACCTGGTTGTACCACCAGTTACATGGCAACTCATATATTAAATTTGAATTAAAAGTTTCTATTTTAATGATCATTCAAAAGAATGTATTTTTTTTTACAGTCGTAAGTACAATATGTTGTAACTCGAGAAATGCCTGCAATTGTAATAAAATGCTTGCTTTGTGTATAACTTAATATACAGCTTAATTGTTCGAATAAATCATTCATGGATTCTAATTTTTTTAAAAATGCACTTGTAATACCTACCATGTATGAAACGTTGAAGGGATACATTTTTATGCTTCTATTGAATCAATGCACATGAAATGAGCGATTTAGTGATAGTTATAGTGAAATTATTAACACAGTATCCTTCCTTATTGCAAAATTACACAGTGTACTAAACTCTTTTTTAAGGTACTATCTAACATAACAATAAAATCAATTATGTCAAATATTATAGTCAATTATGGTACAGCATTAATCTCACAGTCAGTTAAATTAGGCCATTTTTTCCAATTTCATAAAAAGATGGACATATCTGTTAAAAAATTTTGTTGCGTACCCGAAGTTATGTACAATATGTGTCTTTATATAAGCATCCCATTTACTTAATAATATTTCAAAAAATTGTCAAAAAACAGCTTTTACTTTTGAGCGCCAAAGTGGGCTAATCCCTTGATAGATTTTTTTTTTCGTCCGACTAATTTCTAGCAGTTTACTTTTGTAGCTATCATGAACGAAAATCACGGAAATCAGTGTTTAGTTTGAGAATCGCAATCTTTCAACCAGACTGCGAAGTTTTTACATTCTTACCACATGTGAATGTGCAAAACATATGAGGATAAAATCTTTCATCGTGTTTTTATTGTGTTATTATATCATATCGAATCTTTAGCAAGGGAAATAAATTCCTATTTACTTTTTATATCGTAAATTAATCCGCAAGAATGCGAGTTTATATAAACCTTCGCAGTTTACTACTTTCGAGGACAAATATATCTGTAAGAAGGTGCAGTTTCACTTTCACATTGTATTCACGTCCCCGTATATACAACTACACTATCACAAACTACAGTAGCTGAACTACGTGTCTCATGAAAAAATTAATTTAAACAACTTTATTTTGTATAAATGAATAAAACAGTAAACATCACATTTTTAGATCATAAACTCTGGAACCTTTTAAAATTTCTACATTTTTATTAGTATTTTTGGTTCATCGGCGATATACCTTAATAAATAATAAGAAATATTTTTCACTTTTTTATTTGAGGCAATTTTGAAGGAGCTAGAATGCTCGCCAATTTACACGTCTGGCGGCGAGGCGCCAACAACTTTTACAGCCGACATTTTTAATAAGAAAAAGTTTGTTTCGTAATTATAAACGTTAAATATAAAGTACTGAGAGTTTCATAATGATTTATTTAATAGTTCTTTTGTAATAAATTCGTAAAAATCAGCTTTTTTTGTAATAATTGTAATAATTTGAAAAAATCAGCGTTCTATATGTATGTAATTCCCCCCTCAATTGTTTGTCAAAAATTCGTCTCATAATTTTTTATGATAAAACTGCGTTATGTTAATTATTATTCTTTACATTTTCGACGTTGTCATAGCGCACTCCTATTTCGATTATCCAATTTCTGTATGGTCTCGTGGAAAAGGATGAACGAAATTGCTTGGGTTATTACAAACATAAGTAGCTAAATCTAAGAAAGGTTATTAAAAAAGCAGCAGTAAAAGTTTCATTCACGACAAAATTAAAGGCATTTTTATTCAACGTCCGGTACGCAAAATCACAATTTAAATCCATTAATCAGTATTTTCTCACCGGTGGTTACTATGCTAAATGCGTTAAGAGCATGTAGGTAATATTGCCACGTGTCATTATCGGATTGCGATAAAGCACAGCTGCTGTGTATCCCGTTAACTTAAATTATAATAAAAAATTAACGAGTAGCCGAGTTGGAGGTTATGTTGGGTCGTCGTGCATGGATCGATGTGGTCGTATCACGCGAAAAACCTCGTCCTTCGTCCATCGTGGCTTATCGTTCGTCAAGAGCTGGAATGAAGTCGAAAGAATTCAATGCCTCCTCTGAAATGGCCCACAAAATATTTGCACGGCATTCTTCCGGCGACAACTTTCCGTTTCGCTTCCTGGTAATGGCTGGCTTCTCGTTTTTGTGACATTTGCGGCAATTACGCGGTCGATAACGGCATGTCGAGCAGTGAGACACTACAAGTCTCATTACGCGGGAATTTTCTCTGATAACGAAGTCCACCTGAAACGAACAACTCGTCTTTTCTTCTAGGATTATTCTTCGACCAAATACTTCACATTTTTTTACTTTTACTGTTTACTGTTGCGTTTATTGATGCACATTACGATGTCATTTGGGATTCAGCATTTCGTCCTGTTAACCCTTTCGTTACATCGGAGATCGCCGCTAATATGCTGTTGCTATACTGGACAATTTAGTTGCGAGTCTGCACTTTGCCGAAAACGGTATAACGTCTGCTACTTTATCGCATTATTTTGCAAATTATTAGTTCTGCATTCTGGTTACTTCAAATTAACATATAAAGAATTGTAAACAAACACATGTCAGAACAATCCAATTTTAACCATTTTTTTACTTATGCAGTTTGGTTGAGAAAATTCCGTAACAAGGACATACACACACACATTACCAATTTGACGACAGTAATGGGATTTTGTATGTCGTTTTTGTTTCAAAATATAACGGAATTTCTTAGTGGACTTTCCGGTTTTGTTTTATTGCTAGTCCAAGGGACAGAAAAATGTCTAGCAGTAAATCTGAGAGGATTTCTATCTCCAGACCTCATAGCAACATTGTTACAATTTTCGTTTTAATATTTTCGCAAAACTTTCTGGATTAATTCAAGGTGGCAACTTGCAATTGATAAACTACTGATATGATATGCTGCTATGCTCAACCATACATCTTAACTAATATGGAATTTGACAGGTGATTTTAGTCATATTTAGCAACAAAAGGATTTTAACCACTTAAGGCCCTTGCCCGTGACATATACGGGAACTCCGGAACGTATGAATTTGTATTATAAACATGCAAAATTCTGAAAGAGAAATTCGTCGTTCTTTCCTAGACAGAAAATTCTTAGACGGAAAGTGATTTAGAGATATCTACGTGAAATGGTGGATTTCCTCTTTTTCCGAGAATTATTTGCAAACTTATAGTTTAGCACCCCTTTTTCTTCACTAAATCGCTAACATTATAAAAGTATTTATGTTGTAATAGTTCATACAACAATAATTTACACAATTAGCAATCAAATTAGAAGCGAGTGAAGTGTATAGTGACACTATTCGTGTTTGGTTGAGAATATAACAAACGATGAGATTTTATACTTATAAATGGAGGAGTGAGGTACTAAAACGTATTATTCAGTACCTACTCCATTCAATATACTTATGAATACAAATTTCTAACCACATATTTCTGCGAGAGTAACATTTTAGCAAAACACAGTGGTTCAAATAAATGTTTTAATATTTACAGTACACCGTGCAACATAGTTTTCTTCATTTAAGAATACAGTGTCTACATAATGTAACTTCTACGTATACAAATGAGTTGGCCACTTTTAATAAAAGAAAGGAATCATTTAAATACAATGCGTATATCTTTTCTTATAGTTTGCTTAGAATTAGTAGAAATGTTGTGGAATGTTGTAGACGAACGAGTAATACTTTCAAGGGTATTGTAGATTTTTTATATTCTTCGAAATAAGTATCAAAATCAGTAAGATATGATTGATTACTCATTAATGTATTTACTATTTTTTTTTATTTGGTTTTCCATTAACAAGCATCAATGATTTCAATTAAATTCATTTTAACAACATTGTTGATATTTTATAGTTTGCAAGGATGTAACTCCCGTTCATAAGTCACCGGACACTTATGTTGCTAAAAAAAGTCACTTAAATTATAAAATAAACTAATTCTTATTCATTTTGCACATTACAGAGAAAATGTAAATTACATTCAATGTTTTGTACCACCTTAGATAATGTGTTTCATTAGCGTTTTTATTTCCGTCATAGATATCCATTTGAATGAATCGTAGCACATTAGCAATGAACTTTTGAAAATAATTGTCCTCTGATACAATTCAAGTCATCCTATAATGATTTTCACGACTTCTTCGTTAATTTTTTACGCGAATTCTTATTTTATTCGGACATTAAGGTCAGAATTATTCGATTATGTTAACCCTCTACAGCTCCGTGAGTCTTTCAGGTCACATACCGATATATCCATATTTTTTGGTCTAATTTAATTTGTTGCCGCTATGTGGCGGACACATTGTGTTCTATGTGTAACCTCTCTCTGATAACTTTTACGTTTCTGATTTCTTTAACGTTTAAAGTTTCAAGTCAAGCTTACACTTATATAAAAGGTTCATTTTCTAACGCCTGCACAGAATATTCTCGAGATGTTGTACTTAAAGAAAATGTAGAAAGTACAAAATCGTTTTTTGAAAATTTCTGACTAAGCATTACCCCTTAAAATAAATTAAATTAAAGTATCGAGACTTTCCTTTATCTGACAATAGACATCTGTGACTGGCGTTACAAATTATTTTATTTATGCTCAAGGTGACTTTTACGTTAACCACTGGGCGTGGAGCAGCAAAAACGGGTAATACAGTCCGAATCATTGGATGCCAACTAAACCCTCATCCCGATGGGGCTTACACGGCATTGGACAAATTGCCGCCAATCATAAATAATTGACAGACAATCACGAAGGGATTTAGGTATTCCAACTCAGGATGTCCATAAATTTGATACCGGTTTTATGAAAACGTAGGATTGAAATTTGCAATGCATTTCTGTTATTACTGTCGCCGGCTTCTTTGTTGGATTTGTCAACGTCGAAATATAGTTAATAAACCTGTCACGCTCTTAAATCTTACAATCATTTTGCTTCCACTTCTTATTAAATTGACAAATATCGAAGGATTTCATATTAATATAACAACTAAACATATTAAATAATAGTAAATATAAATAATATAAAAATTATGCAATAATGTCAGTGTCATTTCTTAAAGTGTCAGTAATTGGGTTTTTTACCCTATCCATTTTATCCAGTTTTTGATGATGGAAACACACCGTGGTCTCTGACGAACATTCTCAACATACTATGACAGTACCAAACATGTTAAAAATAATTTCACTTCTTGTTTGTTTCGTGTAAAATAAATGTTAACTCTGTGGATAATATCTTGGACTACCTGTTATAAATGGATTTAAAAAACTAATAAAACTCTTCATCACAGAATCTTCCGGCGAACATTCAAAGAATTTTAACCCGTGTGCCGGAGCTAGTATGTAAATTGGAAATACGAGAATTCGTGGTGTCGAGACTAATGTCGTCGTTAATATATTTACCGAAATAAAATTATTCCTTTGACGTTCCGAAAAGTGCAAAAATATTCGAATGTCCATGGAGGGACCGGAAGGACTGGGCGCACGACCCCATCGTGCAAAAAAAAGAATGGCGACAACAACGATGGGTCGCGCGCGTGATGTATATATGTATACAAATTGGCGCGTCTGAAACGAACGATAAAGTTATTCGTAAGTTCAAAGGGGTTTCCTTTTCGAGAAAAATTGCGGCCAGGTGGGTTCGCGTGCCTCTCGGAAATTTGTAATGGTCGCGCGTGATTCGAGGAACAGACGTCACGGACACACGTATACATCAAGATCGCGAATGCCTAAGAGTCACATGCCGCCCCTAATCAGATAAAAGAGGATTGCGAACGAAATACCGCGCGCTCGGTCGGCTGGTATTTTTACCATCGTTCCACTGCGGCTGAATGCCGTACACGTATATTCAAGCACCACGTATCGTCGTAATTTTTAAAGTAACCATTCAGATTGCGATCAATGAAGAGTGAATTTAATGCTCCGTAAGTTATAAATCGGGATGTGTCACACTGTGCGGTTCGTTCTTTTCACGCGTGTCACGCATCGGAATCGACCGATTCTCCGCGCTTATTGGACTGCTGTGTTTACTTTGAATATTCCGAACCTTTCCTTTGAAGGGAATTTCGTTTCTTCTTACAGGAGACATTATCGAGGTCTCCAGTCCCGACGTACATATTCCTCTTTAAGGTAAAAATAATAATTGAACCAATAATGGTGGATTTTATAAGAAGTAAGTAGGTATTAACCCACCGAGCACGGTCCCTGAGTCACGCGTTCGTGAGAGCGACGTGCACACAGTGACAGAGTCAAGAGCGGGGCACGCAGTCTCCAGAGATTTAATTTCTTTTTTTTCCACATAATTAAGAAGAACATTGTTAGAAAGCAATGTTAATGTATTTTACAGGTTTCGTTCCGAGGTACAATTATATTGTGCAATAGTAGTTGTTTATATTCCGTTAGTCTCTTAGTCTGTCACTCAAATATTTTCTTAATCGTTTTACGTGTTCATTTCTTGTCAAATTGTGTCGTCTGTTAGACTTTCGTCGTGGTACGCTCATAGCTCCAACTGATTGCCCGCCAATTATTTTAGTTTATATCGAGCAATTATTTAACAAAGTAGAGCAGTTGTGGCGCTTGTATTTTCGTCTGAATATCGAACACAGTTACGGGACGGTTGTGACGTTGTGACGTAGGCGAACGTTATTTGACCAAGGAATTTCGAACGATAGTTAAAGAATGATACCTAGGGTAGATGTCCCAATTACAGTAAAGACGCATAAACAATAACTATACCCACCACCGGTCAAATAACCGGTTTTAACCCTCCGAGCACGGTCCCTGGGTCAAGCGTTCGTGAGAGCGACATGCACACAGTGACAGAGTCAGGAGTGGGGACACGCGGTCTCGAGAGCGACACGCACGCAGTGACGGAGCTGTCGCGTAAATCGCATAGCGACCGATGTTTGTTTACATACGAACGACCGGGCTAAGACGCTGTAGAAGTATTGACTAATAAATATAATTTGTTTTATAATTCACGAGATTTTTATTCTAGTTAGTGTAATAAGAACCACGAAAATCCAAATGTAATGTGGAACCAGCTAATCATTATGTTGTATACATGGCGATGGCGAGCTCGAGCAACCGCCACTGCGTAGTAATATCGGTGAGGGACTCGAGCTCGAGCCATACTGGCACTGTGTTAGTACAATGTGGGTGAGGGTCTCGAGCTCGAGCCTCGCCGTCGCTGGCTAGTAGTAGAATATCTGTGTGGAGTCAGAAATGACATAGGGACCGGTGACCATGTTTCCGTGCTCGGAGGGTTAAAGGACAGTGATCAAATATGGAATAGTGTACCTAATATGGAATAGTGCCGTTTTTAAAAACCTGACAAATGAATATCTGTCAATAGGCCATAGGCTATGTCACTCACTCACTTTGGCAACCAACACAATGTCAGTCGAGCGAACGTTAGTGACGTGGCAGGACCGTTTTCTTTTGGTGCTGTTCAAAAACTTTTGACGGTGTGTACATTAGATGTACTTCTTATATTTGTTATTACTTTAACTATACTTATATGGTTTTTTTGGTTGATGTGAACTGTTGCGCCACAAATTCCCCAGCACGATTGCCTTAATGTTTCGCGACCTCACGCATCGAAGTTGCTCGTATGGGATAAAAAAATACAAGACTAATACAGAGATACAAATTTAGACGAGAGAAAATGTAAATGTATTCTGATACCAATTTTTCGAATGACCTGTCTTACATTCATATGAGGATTTGCGTTCACTGTACCAAGAACAGAAAGGGATGGACAACTGCGATGAGGAAATTGCTTTTTGGACAGTTGTGCTATTTCTGTAACAATAAGACACTGGCGACGTTTGCCATGAGTGAAAATCGAATGGAACTTTATCATCCTTTGAGTAGCGTATCGTCAAATGTATATCGATAACCTATTACACTATAGGTATTGAGTCTCGTTACTGTTACGAGGTTCGAGCTTCCAAACGAATTTTTAAGAATTCTGTCAACCACGCTAAAGCTAATTTAACTGCTTAACCCTCGCATGCTGGACTGTGAAAGCCGATGGTCGGATCACTCGTGACCTGTACTACAGTCTCACATTTATTTAGAAGAATTAAAATAAAATAATTTAAAATTAGCATTATCATAAAAATTGATTTGTATTTATTGCGGTGCATACTGACCTAGCAATCGTCATGCGAGGGTTAAAGTCTTTATAAAACGAAGTATTACAACTTTCGTCTTTCGTTTTCCGGTACTCGAATTTTGTTTTTCTTTATTTCTTTAGATTTTTATTTCATCAATGGTCCAAGTAACAATATTTAAAAAAATTATTCCCTACTAATTATAAGTACCTATTGGGCGTACCATTAAGTAGTACACTAGTTTTTGTGAAATTTGGTATTTGTTTCCATCATGTTTCCAAGTTTTGTATTGTTATAAAAATTAATAACCCTGATAACCAGGTGTGTACAAGTTTCGAGTAAATTGTCAGCAATAAATGACAAAAGTTGTCTAAAAAACCATACCCATCTGTTTCCGCATTTGACTTGGATTTTGCAGGCAACACCAGCTGACAAAATGATAAGACAAATTGGTAGAAAGTCTTGCAACATAACCTATGTCAAATTGAGGGCAAAACCAGGAACAAGGTTTGCGCAAGCCAATTTGCTGCATATGTTCCTGTCAATTTGCTGCCTATGTTAGCAAGTCTAAGTGATAATGTCAAGCCTGTGATAGCAAATCTTGCATCAAACTTGTAGCCAGAACTTTATAACAGGCATTGGACAAAATTTAGCTTCGCAGGTTTGGCTGACTGGGAAATACGTATTACCATCGATCTGTGGGTAACAGAGTTCATACGGAATCTTACGTGTCACGTAGATGTTAGTGAAGTGGAGACAAGAATTCCGATCTATCTATTATAAAAAGGAGAAGAAATATAAATTTTTTTATAATCAGTGATTACCAATGGGCTCACGCTGTGCACCATAAAGAAAAGTTAATGAATCCTTTAAAAAAATTTCTTCCGAAGACAAAAAGGCCGCTGGACCAAACAAAAGTCGAGTCCAAATGAGACAGGAACCACGACATTCAAAAAAGGGTACGAAACAGTTTTAGGGGGATTACTGGTACGCCTGGAACTCGTTCGTAATTGAAACCTGATCAGGGCTGTAATTACAATTCGAACAAAGTTATGCTGGCTTGGATCAGGCGGGGATGTGTCAAGTATTTAATCAGGGCCGAGTCGAGTCTACGACAATAGATGGCGACCGACCCCCTCAGCCTACCTCCACCATTACCATCTCTCTTGCCGCCTTTGTTTCCATCTCCTCCTCGCCTTTACTACTTGGTTCCAATGGGTGCAATTATGTCGACCTCATTTCAGGACAGTCTCACTCCTCCCCTGGCATTTTACTATTCCTCATCGTATCTCTGTCCCCTGATCTTAGTTTCTTCTCTATGCCCTTCCTGGTTATTTCTTATAGCTGCTTCAAAGATATAGCGTTAGCCATAAACGTGGCCGACCCTTAAACCATTAATACTCGATCATCTGAGGCCCATTGTGTCCCACGTCATAGGCTACTTTCAGCTATGGGGTTCCAAGGAATAAAACGAAAAAGACTGGAATATTTGAAAGACATTTACATTTTTGTAAGCTTTCATGAAGGACAGAAGGGCCAGAAGTATTTTAAATGTCAAATTAGTACTCTATAAGAATTTGTTTAATTACGTTCACACGGAAAAGCCGATCCTAAATTGATGTCGACGCCTCTGAACGATGGTCGAGCACAATTTTTACAACTCAAGGGTATCGAGTGACAGGATTAGGCTACCGAAATACATATACTTTATGGTCGGTCAGGTTTATGGCTAACGCTACATCTTTGAACCAGCTATACTTACCTGTTCTGGTCTTTTTTTTTAACGTAACATTAGCTTGTTGATTCTTCAACACTATCTGCTGTCATTTAGTATATTCTGGTGGTAAATTCCTTCAAAGCTACTTATTACGAATGTTTTTTTTAATTCACTTCCTAGGATGTTGATCATAAGACAGGAAATAATTTGTCGTGGGAATTTTGGTGGCCCTCTTAGAGCTGTTTCATCTTTGAAAGCTAGGAATATATTCTTTACTTAAATTCGATTTTCTCGAATACGCAGCCTTAAAAAATCTGTAGATATGTTTATAACAACCGCTATGTGTTGCTTGTTATTAACTAATGATAAAGAGAAAAAATAATTTAATAGCAATACATAATTCTACAGATAATTTAGTGATACTGATATCTAATATATTTTAGATTAAAGTTTTTTACTTTAATAAAGTCATAAGAAATTTTACAAAATCACATTAAATAGCTTTATTATTATAGAGAGTGATTTATAAATCTCGTCTGACAATCTAAAAGTGTATTTTATATTTTATAATTAATCAAAATAAATATATAAATTTATAATATATTTATTCATTTATAAAATAAAGCCATTATATATTGTATGTAAATAGATAATTCATATATTGACTTTCGAGAATTTGGAAAGTTTTAATAATTGACATAACCATTCGAAGGTACTAATATGATTGTTGACAAACGTTAATTTAAAAAATTACTATCCTGACTGCTTCCTTGTTGTACATTAATGGGCATTAGCATCAGCAGTTTTCCCCACTAGTGAGAGTTACCATTCCTTTCATGTTATTATGTTTTTGTACATGGATGAGGTCCCTAGCAAAATCGAGCATTTTGTTAGGCTATAATAAAGTTTGTATCACATTTTACAACTTCCTTCGTAAGAGAATATATAAGCGGATTCACTTCGTGGTATTAGTAACTCCTTCTACGGATTTTATGATCAAAATGTATCCATAACCGCATCTCCAGTTTCTTAAAAAATAATTTCAACATCACCACAAATTCAGTTTAGCGGAGCAACAAACTTCCCGGTAATAGTCAAGAAGTATTTTCGCGTCATTATTAATTCCAACATTTATGTTCTTTCACGCCATTTAGAATTATACAGTCGAAACAAAATGTGTTTTCGTCGTTGCCCGAAGGATTGCCACCAGCCCATAAAGATAATAAGTATATCGCGTTTCTCTCCCTCATGAATTGCAAATTTTCGTTCCCGTGTTTTTTCCGTCTTCTTCGTCGACTTGTCACGTGTTTGTATTCCAAACTTTCACTCCTTTTTCCTTAGAAAGGGTAAACCATGTCACATGTCTGTGGTTATTATAAAGCTACTGCGAACCTTAAGACTACATTAGATTAGATTAGATTAGATTAGACTAGATTAGAGAATAATTCTTTTCATAGAAGATTTTAGAGAAGCTTATAAATTCATTTATAAGCTATTAGTATAAATTTACTCGTATTATAAAATTTACGTGTATAATTGTTTATAAAGTTAAGATGTTTTATATTTTATGCCCTATTTTTTACTAGTATATGCTGAATTTAATATTGCAAATACTAGGTCGTTAATTAAGTTCTGAAGACCGCTCTTAAATGGTGATAGGTGGACTGCATTTTATGCATTTATAGCATACTCAGGTGTCTGCAATTTAGTACAGTAAAAAGTTTCATTAAATTCAATGAGGTTTTTATTTTAGTTCGAATCCAAAAGAATCTTTAATTGGGTGAAGATATTTCTATTTGATTCCAGTTCATGTTTATATATTGGGAAAAGTCCATATTTCCATAAATATCTGCAGGGTACACTGAATTACATTCCATGCCGATTTTTTGTTGTTTCTTATAAACTGGCCATTCTGCTATAACAAAATACATCGACAAATGCAATTCTATAACAAAACACATTCGTTTATTTTCATTTAAAATGGCATTTATCAAAGAGCATATCTGTCATTGTATTTTGCTGTTCTTTAATTTAAAAAAAACGATTCATTGAAGAAGCCTATAGCAGACTGAAGATCGTGCAGACAAAATTTTCTGTCTGACTTCGGTATCACAGTCAAGTAACGTTCCGTTCAATCTTTGATTTTTTAGAACGCTTCATTTGTTTATCAACATTGTTTGTACGATCTTTAGTGACCTTGCAGTACTTCTTGATCTAGGTCGTGGAAGTTAACCGAGAACAAGAAAAAGTGGCTACATATCGGGTACCGTCAAAAGAAATATAGTATTCCATTTAAAAAACAAAGTTTACCTGCGTCTAATTCTTACAATTATTTTTACTATTATATACAATTCGTCAATAATTTTACTTCCTAACAGAATGAAATTATTATTACTAAACGCTGATCGTCACAAAACTATGCAACACCTGTAGGAAACATTTTTAGTAAATTCTATATACCGGATGTTAAAAAAAACTATTCAATATTTATGTGCTACATAGAACGCACTGTATCGAATAAAAAAGCCTTAGTAAACATAGCTTGAAAGGTCAACCATTTCTGAAATACATATAAACATTTGTGTATGTAGCATCATGATTGACTTACTGGCTTCTATAATCGCATGCGATGTTTATCTCAGTGTTTATAAACCGCGTTCTGAATGTCCTCATTCAATTTCCATATATACATCGTGACAGAAGATTTCATTGGAAATCAGTCAGTTGTCATCAGCCGATGATTATGGATCTATTTGTTGGATTGTTACTACATAATTATAATGTGTCAACTAGTAAGCAAAAATGAATAGTGTTATGTACCCGTAGACCTGTAACGTTTTGACCTGAGGGCTGGGTAATAAATTGTATGCAGTCCGGGTCTATTTTCCTTCTTAAGTGGACGACTGACTCTCGGTCGTGCTCTTACGGATTTTTCCTAACTTCGAGTACGATTTCCAAAGCATTAAGACGTCCTTCCAATGTTGTATACCAACGTTAATAAGGAAGGAAATCGACACATACGCAATGTAACTATTTATAACAGCGTTATACTTAATTGTTAACTCCCATTAACAATTTTATGGCGGAAGGTGTTGTATACCAACGCTAATCTTTTTTTAACATTAGTATTAGTCATCTGCGTACTTTCCGATAATTATCCCAAAAATCCACAAATCAGTCCCGACAGTAAACATCCCAAATTCCTACTTTCGATGATCTCATCCTTCCCTTCTTACACATCTTCGAACTTCGCCCTCAATGTCTCATCCCTTAGTGACTGCTAGACTCAAGATATCCCCCACTTTCCAAATTACTGAACCTATATCTTACACGCATCTCTTTCAAAACCCAGCATTACTCTCTGAACACTCTCTGCATAACCGTCTAAAAGCGACTGCGAGACTAAGGAGGCAATTTCAAAAATAAATATACCAATGGATTTGGAATTAAGTGCTCGTCATTTTATGTCATTACGCAAATTTCAATAAGTTGTAAAATAAAGTTATAACAAATTTTGTTGTTATAAACAAATTGTATTTTTGACAATCTGTTAACACCAGTTTATTGTACATAAAAAACCATGAAAGCCACCGATTGAAAGTTTTCATGTATCTCCTCTGGTTTTCGAGATAGTACTTCCGGGTCGAAACTTTGAGGGGTGGTTTCACCCCCTAAATATGAAAACGGGCCGCTATAAAAAAATACGTATCTCTTATTTTTCGGTCCTCTAAAACATATCCGAAAACCAAAGCAATCGGAGGCGGATACCTAAAATACACTCGTTGTTAGTACAGGATGAGTAACTAAGAGTTTCGACTTCGGGCAAAATAAGAGTGACTACTTTGTTTTGGACAGAGCAGCACGGTCGCAGTTATTCAGTGTGAATCACAGTAAATAGGTTGGTCATCCAACACCTTCCCACATTAAAATTGAAGACGGTGGTGTAAGAAAGAGTCTTCAATAATGCGGATGCAATACATTGCAGAGGTGTCTTAACGATTAATCCATGAAAAACTTATATAGATGCGAGATACTAATCTATGAATATGTGAAGTATAAAATGGAATGCATACACTTACAATTCAATGCAAAAGTATAAAGAACAAATGTGAACTGTAGAATATAAATACAATGTATCTAAATTTACGTTTAAAAGATATACCTACATATGTACAGTATGGCTTATGATGCTAAACTTAAATTACGAATTTCATTATACGAAGCTAAACTTACATTACGTATATGCATACAACAAATTGCATATAAATATAAAGATAGTTGTAGTTATTTTCTTTTCTGTTTCCGTTTTTTATGAATATATGATCGATTGCTACTGAATATTAGAACTATTCGAATCGGATTTGCTTTTTTTCTTGATCTCGATAGTCGGTGAGGCTGAAACTCATTCTCAGATTGATATGATGATTGAGCGAGATCCTTGTGACATCTTTCCTCTCTCGGTAGGTATAAAGCGCCCATCACTTCCGAAATTTCAGATATTTCGTGGAGTCCTATTGTACACCAGTTATTTGACGATGAATATTTTTTGGAGCCGTTTTGATAGTATTTTTTCATACTCGCCACCTTTCTATTAGCATATTTGAGATTAGCGAGTTTTTCTTCGGTAATTATGTCGCTTCATAATATGTTGATGGTCGATGCGTGATGTATGACATTCTTCTTATTTCTGGTTGCTGAGGTTTCAATAGAACAGACGTTGGTGCATCCTTTGAAATTCTCGTGCAACTCACACGATGAATGATGCATTGGCATGTTCGTATATACAGGGTGTAACAAAAATGTTGCAGATTCCTGAAATGGGTCACTCGTGAGGCGATTTGGAACAACTTTTTCCTTAGTATGCTTTCCAACACCAATTATCAATCTCTTGATTTTTTCGTAAACACACCTTGTGAACTTAAGCGATCATTTATTCAAATATTAAACTAATAACCTCCATTCTTTCTGTATACCAAAATTACTTTTTCTTTTTCTGTAATCTCATCTGTACACCAAAGGGTTATTCTCTATCCATGTAAATAAATAAATAAAGAAAGAAATAAAGAAATAAATTAGCTATTGTCCGTTGCAAACACTTTAAGGGTAGTGCACACTGAAGTCCTAATAATTAATAATTAATACGATTAGAAAGTTGTTTCAATTAATTCGATTCATTTTCAAAAGAAAACATTCTTGCGATAACGCTTTACAGTTAAACTTGTTTTGATTATATTATGAGTATATTGTGCACCATTGACTGTGTTATTATAAAAACAAAAAGAGGACATCTATGTCTTACTAAAACTATCATTAACACATTTTTTTTCCAAAAATGGACTTATACCAATTTAAAAAAAAGCGGCTTATACATATATCCTGTATACCAGTAGCTCCATTCAACCATCAGAATCTTGATCATACCGTCATCATTACCGTACCCACACTTTTCCGAACAGGTTTTAGAAAACCCTTAATTTTGGAAGACTGTATAAAAAAGAAACCGATTTTACTGTCAAAAGCTTTATCAATGCGAGTCAAAATAGAAAATTTAAAAATAAGACTTTCCATTTCGAAATCGTAAAAATTTCAGAATATTGAAGGTGGAGTAGGTAGGTACTCGTTCCAATATCAATGGTCACCGATCACGAACGGATCGAAGAAATCGACGTTGGCGGAATGAAATCCGCTCGTAAAGTTTTAACAAGCCGCACGGCACTCTGAGTAAAATAATACGATCGTGCGTTTCTCAAAAGTGATTTTCGTCGATCTTTGGCCGGTGAATTCGTTTCTTGGGGGGGGGGGGGGCAGGCTTTAACGAACAACGATGGAACTTTGAATCGTAAAACTCGCCCCAGCCATGAGAAAGCAAAAGGAACGAGATTTGCGCGGTAAAGCCGGGGGCCCCGCTTCCCGACTGTTTTAAAAGGGAGTAAATCTCGGGGACAAGTCGATTGTGTCGAAGAGCAGATCGCAATAACGTAAAAGTTGTGTGACACGGAGGCCGGCCGAGAGACCTGCACCTGCGCCGAATGGCCGACAGTATATAACTCGTTACCTCGTTCGAAAGAATGCTGTTGCGCCGAAGGATTCTTGAATGAATTTATTTCGAGCGGGAGAGGAGCCGATTTCGACCGCCCGTCTTGGATATCAATTTCTTCGTGGAACACGTCTGCGAATGTGTTTCTAGGAAAATTGTTGCACCTTGGACCTGCCTGCCCATGACTGACTATTATTTTCAGAATAACTCCTACCGCATTGGCGATACAACCAGCATACGAAAATGGACGAAAAGATGCAAGCGAAATTTGATTTCAGTAAAATAAACGGTATTATCAGGGGAGGCCGAAAAGTTTGGAGAAAAAGGAATTCGGACCTATAACAGCAAAATTCTGTAATCGCCGTTAAGGGGTCATGCTCAGTCAGAAATTTTCAGAAAATCGATTTTTCACTTTCTACATTTTCTTTAAGTACATCTCGGGAATAGTCTGTGCAAGTTTCAAGGTAATCCAATTAAAAATGACAGTTACAGGCGTTAAAAAATGAACATTTTATGTAAGTGTAAGCTTGACTTGAAACTTTAAACGCGTTTTTCTCGAAACTACATTTTTCAAATCGGTGATCAATATTTCTCGAAAACTACTGTGTCGATTTACATGAAGCCTTTTACGCCTTATCTCAAATCAGAAAAACTTGTCCTTGAACGAAGGATTCTTTTGTTCGTTCCATACTTTTTTTTTAATTCACCAAAAACGAGTGATTTTTTGGGTGAAAATCGCACTTTTTCAGGAAAACGTCTGCTATTTGGTTCCTAATCAATATTTCGAAAAAGCCCACGTTTAAGGACAAGATTGGTTCTTCCATTACATAAATCTTACTGAATTTTTAATTTCAAATGAACCGTCACGAAGTTACAGTGATCACGCCAGACCACTTTTTGTGAAGAGACATCCGGACGATCGCTCACCATTTATTTACTAATGAATATTTTTAAATAAAAAACTACCTTATAATCTAGAAACTGCAGTCTTTGAAACACAAACACATTTTTTGAAAAAGGTCTTATAGTTCTGGAGAAAAAAATTCCCAAAGGAATTTTTTCGGCCTCCTGACTGAGCATGACCCCTTAAATGTGGCGAGTGTACTATCATGGTTTGGGACAGCGCGACAGTCTCTGGCGTATGATAATGGGCTTCTATTGATACTATTATAAACGAATTTGGATATTTATATATTATGAAATCGAATTTAGCTGTAAGTGTAACAAAAGTACGATTATTACATTCGTAGGTCTTCCAGCAAGATCGGGATCCAAAACGTATTTTAAACACATTGCTAGAAAATTCTTCCAATCTATTGAATCCTCCTGCACAGTCATCGGATCTCAATGTAGTAGAGCATCTGTGGGAATCATCAGATTTTGAATTCCGAAAAATAGATATTACTGCATGATATTAGATGCATGGAATGATGTTTTCGTGAACACAATACTTGGATGCATCATACCAAGACGATAGGCTGTCGTAAATAAATCTAAAAGTGGACCGAGAAAGTATTTAACGTATGTATCTCCATGAGTTAATAAAGAAATTATTTTTGATCACTTTTGACTTGTTTTTTAATAGGCACGAAACTGTTTTCTATTATACATAAGATTTTATGTATCGGATATGTTTATCTGTTCTACTGTTAATTCGTGTTTTTGTATAGGTACTCTGTATCCTTCGTATCAATTTCCAGTTTATGCAACACATGCGTAAAAATTGTTGAATAAATTCCGTGCTTTCAAAGTGTATAGTCACATTTGACTCTTACCTTATGTATGCAGTGTGTTCCACGAACTTTGCCCATCTAAAATATCTTCGTTACTTCAAAGAATGTGCAAAAATGTTGCTAATGAAAGAAATACTTAATATGATAATAATAGTTCCTTGACAGGTAGATGCATAGAGGAGACTTTTTTTTCCTTTCGGACTCATTTGTATTATAAAATAAATATTAGTAGCACATGTACAGGACAATTTGGTTTTTATAAATGGAATGTCAAATTTGTATGCCTGATTTCGATAGGACAGTAAATTATAAGTATTAAAAGTACTAAGGTACATTTATCCTAAACTTACCGTTTTTGAGATATTTGACTTTGTCCATATAACACTCCATGATGTGACATTATACATAATCAATACTTCGAACATGTTTCGAAGCAAAATTAATAAGATGAACAAAGTCAAATATCTCAGAACTTTTTATACTCAGAATTCGCTATTCTATTGAAATCAAGCATAAAAATTAGACATTCTATTCAGGAAAACAATATTGACCTCTACATCTCCTCTACCCATCCATCTGCCAAGAAGTCATAATTACTATATTATGTATTTCTTGAAATCCTACACGTTTCATTTGTAACATTTTCGCAGACTGTTTGAAATAACGAAGGTATTTCAAGTGGACAGAGTTCGTGGGGCACATTGTATATGGAGAAGTTTGATACAGCAGAGACACTGCAGACGTATATGCATAAAGACAATTTGTGTACGGCCGCATTTTCCTAGACAAATAACTCAAACGCCATGCAAACAACATGCTTAACAACGCGAATTCAATTTAGAACCATATGCGTATTATTTTTAAGACATCAAGTTATATAGTTAGGAGGAAAAATTGAATTTTCAGGTTCTAGTATTACATGTTTATAATCATGTGTTTTTCAGTTTTCCTTGTTCTATCATATACAGTGGGTCCAAGATGTATTCGTACACCCTTTAAAGCAGAACAACTTTTTAAAAATTGGACCAAGTGACTTGAGTTTGTTTGTGAAGATAGAAGGAGTAATTTACTAAATGATGTGTTAAAAAAATGTTGAATAATTTGTGACTTTTCAGAATGCCGAAGAAAATAATAAATATCGGTTTTTACAACTTGTTTGTCTGAGACTGTAATGAAAATTTAATAAATACATTTCGATGATTTATGTCAGTTATATACATGCTGCAACTTTTATTGAAATCGGTTAATAGAGAAACGAGTAACAGGCATCGAAAAATGTAAGAATCTTTAGATATACTACAGTTGTAGGTCAAAAGTCGGGAAAACTACTATTTTCAACATTTTTAACCGTTTGTATGTCATAACAAAGTTAACTGATTGCGATGAAATTTTCAGCATGCATATAACTAACATAAATCTAAGTAATGTATTCGTTAAATTTTCATTACACTATCACATAAAAAAGTCGCGAAAAACGACCTTTACTATTTTCTTTGCGATTCTGACCAATTGCAACTTTTTCAACATTTTGTTAACACATCATTTAGTACACTCATCCTTCTAACTTCACAAAGAAACTCAAGTCACTTGATCCAATTGTAAAAGACTTGTTCTGTTTTAAAGGGTGTACGAATACTTTTTGGACCCACTGTATATATACAATATTTCCTACGTTTATCTTGAATTGTACTCTATTAACAAACTTGTTAATAGTTTTATTCTACAGTACATTTTGAAATTTGCCATTTTTTTCCTTTCGGACTCATGTGTATTATAAAATAAATAATAGTAGCACGTATAATAACTGCACCCTTGTGCGCCACCTGTGGTACATGCAACGTGAAGGAAAAGTTATGGAAACTGTTGTTGGTGCTGTGTTGTGTTTGTGGAAACTGTGTTAATTAAAAAGTTAAAAGTAAAATTCTTGTAATACACAGGAAGTATAAAAAAGGTGGATTGTTCACTGTCAAGGGGTATAGCGCTCATTACATTAAACAACAAAGGTATAAATTTGATTTGATAAATAAATGTTGTTGGAAATAAAAACGATTTTCTATTTTGCTACCATAATGTTGTTGCTTCCTTTGTTGAATTCTTCAAAGTTCATAAAGACCAATGATTAATATTTCAATGTTCAAGTAAACTTATAAAAGAATCATCTGTTAATAATAGGGGTCTAAGGATATCTAGTATAATAATAGGGGTGAGTGGGGTAAACACGAACGCGGAGTAATTCCGAATGCAATGGTTACGGTGTGTTAGAAAACGAAAACTGATCTTCTCCCTCCACAAGCTAGACAGTTTAGTTCGTGTCCAGCGCTGGGAAGAAAGTAATAAACAGAGGCGGCGCACGCCGTTCAAAATAAACAAAATTTACTATTCTCATTGTTTTTCAAGCAACATTTTGTCCATTTTTAATTGCATGTAGTTACTGTTGCAATAACGATACAATTTCGGATTTATTCAAGTTGAAATGAGCACATATTAAACAACATTTTATGACCAACGAATTGTCTGTTAACTGATTTCAACCTATAAAATAATTTTTTTTCATTTTTTGAAGTGGTGGGTATTAGCGAACAAACTGAATGGGGGGTACGGAAGACTGGATTATGTGTTAGAAATGTTACTTATGGGCAAATGAAAAATGCAGCAATGGTGAAAGCACATCCAGAGACTTTCTGTGTGACTTATGTGAGAATTAGTTTTTATTAGCACTCTATTCGTGATAACCCCATGCAATGTTCGTGATTACCCCATGGCAGTCGGGTAATCACGAACGCCAAGGGTTTCGTTTGTTGACTAAAAGGTAGATGTTTATTATAATTTTTCCAAAATAGGATATTGTAATTTGTAGATAAATAGTTTAAGTATGATTATAAGTAATAAATAAATTCATTCCTCACTCAGCTTTCGTTCTGTTTGTTTTATTTGCTTAGGTATTCGTACTTACTCCACTCTTCCCCAGTATTTAACGTTCTAAAAAAAGAGGTTATTAATTCCATCGAAATAGGATATTATCTCCATTTTAGAAAATGTTAATTATTCGAATAGGTACACATAACTATTTAAATACATTTACTCAATTCACGAATGCGTACGAAATGTTACAGGAGTTAACGAAGAATATTTTTCCTTTGTATGTAAGCTCGTTTGCCACTTTGCCAATGTATCAGTTTATTATTGGGCTGTTCCATAAGTCCTTGCCATTTTTAACCAGCTTTATTTATATTTTGTATTTATGAAAACTTCATTTTTATTTTACGATATAATCACCGTCATTATCAATAACATTCAGGCATCTGCTTGGCAAGTTTTATGGCAATACTTCTGGGGCGTCTTGGTCCGGTCGTTCGCATGTAAACAAACATTGGTCGCTATGCGATTTACACGACAGCTCCGTCACTGCGTGCGTGTCGCTCTGGAGACCGCGTGTCCCTACTCCTGACTCTGTCACTGTGCGCATGTCGCTCTCACGAACGCGTGACCCAGGGACCGTGCTCGGAGAGTTAACAGCTGACGTTGCTCCATTTTCTGTTACGCCCGCGCCAATTTATACCCATTACGTGGAAGGTACGCGCACATACTTGCACATTCTGGAAACTTCTCGATGAGATCGTTCGAAAACAACGAACCCAGCAAGGACTTATGGCACAGCCCAATATTTCACCAGTTCATCGGTGAGTTTGTTTGCTTGCACAATTGAGACTTCTATGTACAGGGTTATTTTTCAATTTTAAACGGTTAGTATGATCGTTAACCCTATACATATTGATTTGTCGATCATTTCAGTTTGAGTTGCTATCATATTATATTATTAAAGAATGGAGCATCCTGTACGTCAGTAATTTTCATTCGACATCAATGTCAATAAAGCCACGTGATTTATCCAATGGTGTGGAGTAAAATTAACAGTAAGTTATCTCTAACAGTTAAATTATTAATACATCATTTTGTTAAGTAGTGTACCTAGAAATATTGGCTCTAAATTTTGAAGGACAATATGCAGCTAATTTAACATATCGCCTGCAGTATAACCACCCTAATGAAGTTATGGCGATTACAACGCAGAAGCAGATGCGAAAGAAAAGGGAAACACTGTTTTTTCCATGTAAAATACCGCAAACTTAGTGATTCTAGCAGAATCCCTTGTAAACGCTTGCGTTGAGTGCGTTACAAAAAATAGTCGACCTCTCTCTATTGTAGCCAATTCAGACATTTAAAAAATTGTTGATCCGTTATTGCAATTATTATAACCTTCTGTAATAATTAATAAAAATAATATTCGGAATGCCGTTAAAAATAAAGTCACACAACATTAGATAAAAAATAAAAGGTGAAATAAAAAACAAATTAGTTTCTCTAAAAATTGTTATAGCAACTCGTCAATTTAGAGCTTTTATTGGCATTGTTCGGGATTGGGTGAGGCGTGGCATGATGTCATAACCGACCAATGTGCAGTTGTCCACTCGACGAGGGCGTACCGCGCAGTTTGTCACGAATTCGGTAACTGTCGGGTCGACTCGGCAATTATCGTGGCCCGCTACGCGTAACGTCGAGGGTAATCACTGTCGTGGCATCCGAAAGCCACCTCGCGCAATTATAATGGCATCCTTGTCTAGGACTTTTCCTGGCAGTGTGTGCTCTCACTTCCACGTAAAGAACCGTTACTGTGCGAGGTGCCTACGTGACTAGGAGCACAATTTTTTTATGTTTAACCGATCCTAATTACTCGCAAAGCGACCTTGTCTCTGTCTATCAGTAATGAGCTTCGCAACCGAACTGCGTGATAGACAAGGCTGCTCCAAATTTATTCGAGAGAATAAGTTTCCGGTGCTCCAGATAAGTATCGCGGGGATTATCGGTGCTCCGTATTTCATGAATTTATTGTTTAATCGTTCGTGCTCTCATTCTGTGTATCGTATTTATTCCTAGTAGGTATGCGACTGTGGTGGACAATAACTCTGTTATTTATTAACGGAGTGTAAGTAAGCTGCGAAGGTGCTCCTTCCATTCCAACTATTCTCAAACAGGGACTCAATATGTTCAATATGTTTTAAATAGTAAAATTGTTATGAGGACATCAGACCTAAAGGAAATGTTTACCACACAAATAAGTGTAAATATAAAAAATCTGGTTGTTAATGTTTCAAATGGTAAATGGACAATGGTTCCAACATGATTAAAATGATTCGTCTTCTTGGAGATGTTACGAGCCGAGGGCTAAAGGGGTTTCCGGATTTTGTTGTGCCACTAGAAATGTTAGTTGGCCTCGTAACTTTAAGTTATATTAAGTACACCTCGATCGGTTAAGATGTACCTTTTTGTGAGTTGTATCACTAGTCGCTCACTTAACCTGTATGTTAAGGTTGGAATGAATCTACACCAGATTACCAATGAACCCTATAGTAAGTATACAGGGTGTCTCAAAATAGTTTCGACTCCCTGAAATAAGGGGATTCTAGGATGATTTGAAACAACTTTTTCCTTAGCAAAAATGTTATACGAGACTTTGTTAACGAGATATTAACGAAAACCCCCGACCAATCAGAGCGCGAGTTTGTCGGCCGAGTTCCCGCGGTAGCATTGTCTAGCAATCGCAACGCGTAGTCAACGCTGTCGCGGAAGCTCGGCCGGCAGACTCGCGCTCTCATTGGCCAGGGTTTTTCGTTAATATCTCGTTAACAAAACGTTGGATGACATTTTCGCTAAAGAAAAAGTTATTTCAAATCATCCCAGGAACCCCTCATTTCCGAGAGTCGAAGCCATTTTAGGACACACTGTATATTCAAATAATACGAAAAGGGCATTACAATTGTGCTGTGTGTGTTCGAGTATCGAGAAGCTAAATTCTAGCTTGACTCTAACACTACTGACTTATTCGGTTTTGACGCACTGAGAAATGGGGAGCCAGTTCTATGGAGAGATACGGAATGCCTAACAATAGACTAAATATTGTCCGGTTTAATAATTGCGTGAAGGGTACTCGTACCCGATCTTGCTCAAATTCTCTGTGATAAACTGCTATTGACCTCGTTGAGAATAATCTGTCGGAGACTTTCCTCAAGACTAACCCGTGAAACCTGGGTAACAGCCCTTTTTATATCCAAAAATTAGGATGTAAAATTGGTGGGGCTGATGCTTCAGTACCATATAAGGTCCTCAAAAATTGTCTGCAGAAGAGAGGTCCTTTTAGGAAATCATGATTCCCCCGTGTCACTGCGGCTAACGCCAGATAAACTAAACAAGTGTGACTCCAGCTTCGAAAAGGATTATAGAAAGTTTCGGAAGGAATTTGTATGTAACGAAGAAGAACAAGGAAGTTTAAATGTAAATGGAAGTACGTATAGATCCATGGATACTTTTCATGTTAAATATCGCAATGAATTTTGTCTAAAAATAACTTTCAATTCGTAGGTGTACGATGCGTTGCACACACATTGCAATTGGCCATTTAACATGCAATAGGAATATTCGAAATTTAAGATTAATAAATCGTTAATGGAAAGAAGCACATGAATTAGTTAAGAACCTCCGCACCCCCTCGATAGAAATTATTTTAAAGTCAATGAAGTTACATAAACCAATTCTAGATTGTGCGAATAGATGGAATTCTGTTATTAATATGTTGGAAAGACTAGTAGAGTTGAAAGATTTTTGCAAAGAAGTAGGTGATACGATTATATCAGACAATAAATGGGCTACTATAAACTAATTAATAACGATACTCGCACCAGCAAAATTGGCCACTAAACAAATACAAACATTAAGAGTTAACACTGATGGATTTTTATGCAGTATGGTTGCAATGTAAATTGAGTATTGATAAATACAGACTAGTTTTGCAATAATATTTTCAGATGCAATGTGTAATCGGGAAGGTGAAATACTTGAAAATATGCCGTTACTGTCTTCCGTTTTTCTTGACCCTAGATATAAAAATCTTTTATCACGAGAAGAAAAAGATATTGCTCGTGCTCAATTAGTTAAAATTTGGAAACATTACGAAGTAATAAATTTAAACACAACGATTGAAATACCGAAAGAAAATATAATTTCTCCCATTGATGTTGATGACATCGAGAAACTTTTATTAGAAAAGGATGCAGAACTGCAACAATATACAAGAAAATTTGTTTTTAATACAACTACTGCTCTTAATGCATTATCTGAGATTCCGAGAATAGATAGAAATGTAATCATGTTAAAATATAGTACGTATTGGAATAACGGCAGACATCGTTATGCGGTACTTGCAAACTCAGGTATCTGTCTAACGACTATGCCCTGGATTAAAATTTATATTAAATGAACACAGATCAAGGTTAAGTCATGATATTTTAGACGATATTATGATCGTTAGGATAACTGCGTGTGCATGTGTGCGTGCGTTGCATGTGCGCACGCGTGGTTTGTACGTTTCTATACATATTTTGTAAGCATATTTTTTGTACACATGTGTTTTGTAAGTTTTGTATAAATTTGTTTTGTAGATCTTTTTTAATCTCTGTTGTAAATTGTGTATACATGTGTTTAGTTCGGTCTATATCATACTTAGCTTTTATATAGGTACCTACTGTAGATATATTCAGTATTTGTTGTATATTTTTCAGTAAAAGTATTAATTCAGTAAATGTATGTATACATTTCCTAGTTAATGTATGCACTTACTAATCTGGTTAGTAAATGTATTGACAAGGAACGAAATTTGTATTTTTACTAGTAAATGCATACATGCACATTTCTGATTTAGTACAAACAAAAGTGCATTAATTTCAATAAACACTTTTGCTAGCATTTGTTCATGTGAATCGTATAACTTATAAATTTTGGCTTGAAAGGGAAGCGTCTTTACAGTTTATACAAGTAGTTAATTTCACAGGTAAAAATAATGTAGGTTATATTATGAAAATGAAGAAAAACCATATGAAGGAAAATTTCTGTTAATTTATGTACCTAACTAAAGTATTTATTCTATATTACACATAATTGTTTCTTTCTAAGTGTATTAAATAAAAATATAATCTAATCTATATTCTTACATTTATTAAATAAAAGCAACTAATATTCTTAAAAAAGATCCGCATATGATCAAAGAAAGTGTTATGTTGTCAATTTTAATTGTTAATCTCTAAATATACATATATTTAAAAAAATTATGCTTTCAACATTATGCCTTTACTAACTTGCTGTAGGAAATATATGCAATATCCAGTAAATAAATGTATTCACTAGAAATATTATACGTTCCTACATTTGGTTCATATTTCTACTAAAATCGTACGTAAATGCAAAGATTGGCAAGCAAGTGTAAACATTTAGTAAACTTCACATTATTACTGTGACATATACATATTGTGTATATTTATTATTTTATGCATATTGTATGTATATATTGCATGCTCATATATTTTGAACATTGGGTTTTTATTTTTGCATACCATTTTCTTTAAAATTAATAAATTTGGTACATGCAATATTACTTGTATTCCAAAGTATATATTTCTTGTTATAAAGAAACTACCTTCCGGAATTCTACACAATTATTACGATATACACTGGGTGTAAAAAGTATTCGTACACCCTTTAAAACGAAACAACTCTTTTAAAATTGGTCCAAATGACTTGAGTTTTTTTGTGAAGTTAGAGACATTAATTTACTAAATGATGTGAACAAAAATTTGAAAAAGTTCGAATTGGTCCGAATCGCGAAGAAAATATCAAAGGTTGTGTTTTACAACTTCTTAATCTGAGGCTATAATGAAAATTTAATAAATACATATCGAAGATTTATGTTAGTTATATACATGTTGAAAATTTCATCAAAATCGGTTAACGTTGCTACGAGATACAAACGATTGAAGATGTTGAAAATCGCAGTTGTTCCCGACTCTCGATCTTCAACTGTAGTAAATCTAACAATTCTCACATCTTTTGATGTCTGTCACTCGTTTCTGTATTAACCGATTTCAATGAAAGTTTCAGTATGTACATAACTAACATAAATCATCGATATGTATTTATTAAATTTTCATTATAGCCTCAGATTAAAAAGTTGTAAAACACGACCTTTAATATTTTCTTTTTTTTTTCATTTTCACAGCATTTAGTAAATTAATGTCTCTAACTTCACAAAAAAACTCAAGTCATTTGGACCAATTTTAAAAGAGTTGTTCCGTTTTAAAGGGTGTACGAATACTTTTTACACTCACTGTATGTCATAGTCGGATTTTGGATGTATTGGGTTGGCAAGAAAGTATTCTCGGTTGTGACACATAGATAGCGTTGTAAGCGTTTTGAAGGACTCCTGTCTGCGTTATGGTTTTTTCCTTTTGACATTTGATATCAGTCACATTTAGGTTACTTCAGAAGCAAGTTGTGCAAATTTTTGTTTGTAGCTGTTAGTTCAGGGTCAATTTTAACATGGAGTGCAAAAACGAACATTTTCGGCATATTTTACTCTTTTATTTTCGTAAAGGAAAGAAAGCTGCTGAGGCCCACAAAGAGATATGTGAAGTTTATGGTGTTGATTGCATAACAGATCGCACGTGTCAGAATTGGTTTAAAAAATTCCGTTCTGGAGATTTTTCACTCAAAGATGACCAACGTTCTGGTCGACCTACTGAAGTTGATGATGACCAAATCAAAGCCATAATTGAAGAGGATCGTCACATAACTGTTCGAGAGATTGCAGAGAGGTTAAATGTATCGCATACAACAATTGAAAATCACTTAAAATGTCTTGGACTCGCTAAGAAGCTCGATATTTGGGTTCCGCATATATTGAAAGAGATTCACTTAACACAACGAATCAATATTTGCGATATGCATCTCAAGCGCAATGAAGCCGATCCTTTTTTGAAACGTATCATCACTGGTGATGAAAAATGGGTCATGTACAGTAACATTATTCGAAAACGATCATGGTCCAAGCGTGTAGAACCAGCACAATCCGCATCTAAAGCTGAATTGCATCAAAAAAAGGTCATGTTGTCAATTTGGTGGGACTACAAAAGTGTTGTGTATTTTGAGTTGCTTTCAAGAAACCAGACGATCAATTCAGATGTTTACTGTCAACAACTATTGAAACTGGATGAAGCAATAAAAGAAAAACGGCTAGAATTGGCAAATCGCAAAGGAATTGTGTTCCGCCATGATAATGCAAGGCCTTACACATCTTTAGTAACTCGTGGGAAATTATTGGAGCTTGGTTGGGAAGTGATGTCGCATCCCCCATACAGCCCTGATATGGCACCATCTGATTACCATTTATTTCGAAGTTTGCAAAACTCTTTGAATGGTAAAACTTTTACAAATGATGATGACCTTAAGTCGCACTTGGTTCAGTTTTTTGCTGATAAGGACCAGAAATTCTATGAGCGCGGAATCATGAAGCTGCAAGAAAGATGGCAAAAGGTCATTGAACAAAATGAAAAATATATAATTGATTAAAGTTTATTCTTTGTATAAAAAAAATGAGTTTTATTTCACACTACAAAACCGAAATTACTTTCTTGCCAACCCAATAGTAGGATAGACTCACACTATCCGTCTAACATAAGCGGTAGTATAATTAACAGTGTGAATCTACCCATATGTCACTTGTAACCCGAGCAGGTTAACCCGTTCTCTGTACATACTATGTACCAACCCGCTTCTTCGTGATTACTACGGGTTACAGTAACCGTCTCTGAGTAACCCGGATTACGGTTCGAGTTAGGCAACGGTTACAATCCCTGGTATTAGTAAATTCAGTCGCGATCAAAGTACCAGTTGAAAATAAATAAACCGTCGGTTCCGTGAAACAAATATCGGAATGCAAATTCAGCGGGTGAGGCGAGGGCTAGTCAGAGAGACTGACAAAGCGATGCAATCACGATCCATGGCGGGTAATTAGTTACCAGCGCGTACCGACGCTTGATCGCTTTCGACTTTTCTCGGGTGTACCGCGCGTTAATTACCGGCCGCGATCAATAGTAGCGCGCGATCCTCAAGATCAAGCGGTGAGTTAATTTTTTCTGAAATTCACTAGCTCGATTAATTACAATTTTTCGGAATAATAGTAGATTTTTATTATAATTAACAACTGCAATATAAGGAATAAATGAAGATGGAACAGATTACACGTACAGAAAAAAAAAACCATATTCATCTGTTTGCTTTTGCAATTGTACATTTTTACCGATGAATTTCCAATAATAACAGTTAAATGAGATTTCATTGTTTTATGAAGGTTTTAATTAAAGGCAGATCCAAATAAATGTTCCATGAATATGTAATTCAATTCTTGTTTTATTTTATTGTTTACACTCGTATATGCTGTAAATGCATGAAATTTGCAGATACTTTAATTGTACCATAACGTAATGTAGTATAAAAGGCAAACTTCAGCGAGATATAAATCTATTGTTATCAAAACATGGAGAAGTCCGGAACGTACGTTCTCCTTACGTACATATGATGTTTTTATGCTATTTGGGTACAGTAGAGACATAAGAGTACCTAATAAAAATTATTTCAGTTAAAAAAATATGTTTTTTAGCCATTTATTTTGCAATTGTTTTAAAGAAATACAATGTAATAATATCGGGGCACTATTTAAAGATTACAAAAAAATGAGGATATAGTCCTGTTTGTCCTCTCTATGGACAAACTCTCTAAAATATAGAAACGTTCAACAATGACCATATGAAAATTAATTGAAGTTAACGCTGCATCGAAACCTATATTATAGCATTCGATTTGTTTCTTTTGGTTGATGGATGCAGCAGAACCGCTCATATTAGCGTTCCTATAATTCCTTTGAATAGTGTATTTAATAATATCCAGAAATAATGTGTATAACGCGCAAGCAATTAAAAGATCCCTGCCATAAAAGAGTACTAATAATTTAAAAATCTCTATTCGAAATACCTGTCTGTTACTCTCAATATAGCACGAGTTAATGAACACCACGAGATGGGATCCATTTGAAAAGCTCTGAACAGAGACTACAAAGTTAACTGTGGCGGTTGCTGCACAGTCAGCGTAAAACAAAGTAACGGAAAAGAAATACACTTTTTCAGTGTCGCCAGTCAATTCTGGTTGCCGGATTAACGAGGAAAGTGGATAAACCAGGGCGTCAAGGGTCTGCAGAGGTGAGACTGTTGGATAGGGGGATGGTAGACTACGTACTGCCAATAAAACCCGAGTTGTCAGTATATCACATGGCTCTGGCTGGTCGTGTCCAACGATACAGTCCAATATATTACCCAGATAGCCATGCTAATTCAGCTCTAACTCCCGCCGATTCCCCGCTTGGTTGCTTTTGCCAGGCATGCTCGTCCGTTTACGTTCACTCTCTATCCCCACCATTTGCGGGGCGCCACAGTCTCCGTCTCTATCTACCTTTACCACTTCCGGCCCACTATGCTACTCGCTCGTGGCCGGAATACACGTACATACGCGTGGTAGGCACCTATACCGTCGCATACGGAGACGCGTTTCGTCATTCCCATGAATCCAACGATCCTCCGCAGAGCCGGCCTACGTGGTAGGGATTTCGGATGACATTGCATCCTCGTTACGAGGCATTACACGATCTATTTTGATAAGGGAAGATTACCCGAGTCGGATCTTTGCTCGAACGGAAGCCCGATTTACGCCTGGTGGAACGGTGGCGGTGTTTATTGTTTGTTTATGACGAATAGACATTGTTCCGATGATTTCGTAGAACACGTATACTCCCGCTCATATGTATTAGGAGACTTGTCGAATATGCAGTAAATATTACAAGGCATTACGAAATCCATCTGTCCGAAAAGTTTCGGGACTACCATTACAAAAAATCGAAAATATTGAAAAAACAGTTTTTATTACTTGAAATGTTCAACATAGTTTCCTCTAACATTGATGCAATGATTACAACGCTGATATAACAATTGGAAAGTATTTGAAAATGCTCCTGATGAAATCCTGTTCAATTCGCACGTCATGTTGGTTTGAATTTTGAATGTCTTTGATATCGTCGTAGCGTTCACCTTTCATGTGTAACTTGAGTTGTGGAAACAAAAAAAGTCACAAGAAGCTAAATCCGGTGAATATGGAGTGTCCTGGAGTACAGTTAAAAAACTTTTTCTAAAAAACAATTTTTTTAGAATAAATGCTTAAAAGGAGTGTGGCTGCAAGGAACCCGAGACAATGACGGCTCGAGGCTTAGGAGTTCTGGGTTTAATACAAATTGACTATGAAAATAAAACATAAACTATGATAGTATCATTTTAGAAATGTACATGACAAAAAAAATATTTTCGATCAATAACTGAACTCAAAGAAATATTTATTGCTAAAGAATTAATTACGAAATATGAAACTACAAATTCCACAAATGAAAAGATTTATTTAACATTTAAAATACATATTCGCAGCAATGTACAAAGGGCAAATACAAAAAATCGTACGATCATATAAATGTATATCGCAATTGTAGCTTCCGTGCGTTGAAACGAACATTGAATCGTAATAAGAAATATTAAATGTAATATCGTACGACATTCAATATCGCATTATTTGAAAGAAATCTAAAATACAACTTTTGATGCACTCAATATCCCGTGCATACGACGTCCTTTTACATATATCCGTTGACACGCCCCTTCATAAGTGCATAGAAATATTCAGTAGCCAGTTTTCATCTCGTCTACGAAGATATTAATCTTTTGTATTAACACGTTCCCTACCATTGTATGGTTTCGAAAACGCACGTCACACATCACTCTATGTGTAAGTCTCTCTCATTCTATTCATTAGAATGTTCTTAATTTCCTGATTATGCATATATTAAAAAGACATGAAACAGAGCTAATGAATAACATAACATATAGTTGAATGTTGCTAAACATATTCTACTTTCATTAAATCAAGTACGATGGTTTAGAAATTAGAGCTCCGCACATACGTGATGTCTGATAACAAACGTATAAATGTAACATTCATTCTCCTATAAAAAACATTGATTTGAATGTATTGTATTTAAATATTATGTTACCAATAGGGTAGTCGAATTACTAATAAAAATATTCCTTCTTTCTACCTGTTTTAACTGCGAAGTGAAATCAAATTTTATTCCAGATACGAAACTGTTAGTTTCGTCTCTACATGTATGATAATATCTTCTGTACAAAGTGATTTCTACGCAACGTAACATTTAATATCTAAATTACTACAGAGATATAATGAAAGCGTATATCTTTTAAAAAATGGAACGTTTTGGATAAAGAAACATTCAGCTTTTTTCTTGTAAATGTTTTACATCCTGCAAACTGTCCCCATATAAAAGTTTATCACGCCACGGAGATGTCAGCTGCTTTTCTGGTTACATTTCACCATGATTTTAAAAATCCTAAGATAAGTCGTTTTGATAAGATTAATCAAATTATCATAAATTGAGGATGCAAGCCAGCGATCAACACGTCTACTTTTTAACACCAGTAGGAATATGCAAAAATCAACAATTATGTCTGACAGATAAATTCACAAAAAGTTTGAAAATTCCAAACTAATGAAGTAAAACTGGTTTTATTTCGTTGATTTTCATTGCTGAATAGACTGGGAATCTCATGTAGTGGCCACCGACACGTACAAATAAAGAATATTTGGTGTACAAATGGTTGGCAGGTTTTATGATACGCGTACCAGCAGAGCTATTTTTGAGAAAGCTGTTTTCTTCCGCTTTTATTTGCAGTTTTATACGGCGCACACTTTCGCCTTTAGAAACTTTCGTTTAGGGCCTCAATAGCTATGTGGGTATCATCAAACTTAGATTCCTTCACTCACTGTTCATCCTATTCGTACCGATTTTGTTAAATTTAATTATCAATATAGAGCTGTAAAGAACATGCCCTCAAATCGTGGTACAACCGACCGGGTGGTAATTTTACATGCAAAAATAACTTGAGAAAAAAGAATAACGCTAAAAACGAAATAAATTTTTTCATTTAAGACTTCATTTTCGAGATTATCAAATTCATTCAAGATAAAAAAATCGCAAGGTCACTAGAGTTTATAACACCATCCGTTAGCGAAAAATACGTTTTTTACGTAGGGTAAGTTGAAAGATTGTGCATTCTTTCTGTTTGAATAATTGATTTCTTCTTGTTAATCGTAATGTCCGTTATTTTAACTAATACATTTGTTCAAACCTGAACTGTAAAACTTCAAAACTATTTAATATTTAACTCAAGTTAGTTTGTAACTTTTGTAGTAAATGTACACGTTACTGAATATAATGTAACTGAATACTTAAACATTCTGCGTGTTATAACAGCTACTCTATCACGTTTGATCCAAAAGGACAATTAGTACATAACGGAAGCATTAGTGATAGTAGGGATATTTATGTTGTAGCGAAATTCGTTTGCAAAAATTACTACTAAAGTGATAGAAAAATTCCATATAATTTATATAATAATTACAATTTATTTTACCATGAATTAGCATCTATTGTATTTTACTTACTGGTACTGGAATTGTTACTTACAACGTCAGTTATTGTTACATAATTTTTTATTATCAGGTAAGTTTCGTGCGATTACGTATGTTGTTAAATACACCGAAATTACAAACACAATCGAGTTTTCGTTACACAAGTGTCATTATTAAGTCATACCCGTTTCGATGCAATTAGAGATGAAGAGAAATTTCTCTCTGAAATGCAAAAATTCGAGATCAGCCTTAAGGGGAACAAATTGCGTCTAGGCGACTGCACAAAATAATCAGTCGCGTCGGGGTGGGGGCGGTAGGTAGGTCTGGGGAATAAGCAAAGCGACGAATGATTTGCGAGTTACTTTTTTTTCTCACCCGCGCCGACATTCCCTCCGCCCCTCGTTTAAGATAATTAGCACTCGTAAAGCAATGAAACGGCGCCGCGTTACACCTGTCGCAGCGTCGTAAACTGGTTCCGGCAGGCATATACGGTCGCGTTTTGCAACAGTCTCAATTAGCTCGACTTCACAGTTCGTTAGACCTTTTAGAAATGGTTTCCCTGGACTAAATGTTTTCAGTGAAATCAGTGGACGCACACACATAACTGAAAGACCTCCGGTAAAGGGGGTGGGAGGAAGAAGGGAGTAGTACACTGTTTCTAAAATCTTTATCGATTGGACGAAATTGCAAAACATTGCTAACACGTTGACTGCCATAGTGGTCACCGAAGACCAGCACAATTAACCCCTTAACGCGCACGCTCGGGTCAACCCGAACGGACGATACTGGCAGAAATTGCGGGACAATTACAATTACATTGCAATTACATTGTAATTGTAATTTAGATTCTGTAATTGAATTACATTTTGACCAACTTTGCCTGCTGGCCTGAATGGAAAGTTTTGCGTGTAGGAATTAATTTGTGTTCTCTACTTCTGCACTTCCATCGCGACTTCTCGAACGAGCTGCAGAAGATTTGTCGGGTAAATAAAGGACATCGAGTGAAAAAGGAATAGAGAGTGGGCCGAAGACGTAAGACAATATTTCTGCGGCATCTCAATCCAGTCGTTTCCATACAATGTTACAAACCTCTGTACCATTCCGACTTACACGGCAGCTCCACTGACCACTCACTGTATGCGTGCCTATCGATCTCGAGACGGGTCACATATGACTCCGGCACCGTAGTCAGAGAGGTAATACTGCCGCAAATTAATAAGACAACTGGTTCAAGTAAGTCCAGACCTCCATTAGGATGGTCTTCGTCTCGTACAAGATCAACAAGAAACACGAAGACCAAAGTGCTATCATCTCTGAGGAATAGTTGTTACAAAAACGAAGGGGGAACACAGTACCCCACTATAGTATTCCAAGATTAAACCGATAACTGTGATGAGGATAATTTCAATTGGAATTTTAATTACATCGAAAATGTTAGTTAATTCTTATTAAAAAATAAAACAAATATTAATTGACAATTAATATTTTTAATCAGCGATTGACGATTACATTATGTTTCGTTTGGCATTATTTTGATTAGAAAAATCTTACAAATATGTTCATGAAAGTTTCATGAAGAAAGACGCAAAAATAAAGAAGTATCATCACTGTATTAAACGCCATTATTGTTTCATGGCTCACGGATTAATAGGTTTTATTTTCTTTCAGATAAGTACTTCATCGTTAGTTGCATCGACTCTTGGCCGCGAGTAACATGAAAAATGAGCCGAAGTCACATGAAAAAGCCCTGCTCTTAAACCTACGACAAACAGAATTTTAGTAGATAATCCTTAATTGAAATGTAAAATTTGTAATTCAATTGACGATTAAATACCGTTTCTAATCGTCGATCGCAACTAACGATTAAATGCCAACTTCAATTGTCAATTGCGATTGATAATTAAAAATTCAATTGTAGTTGTTAATCGTTAATTCCATTTAATTTTGCCTAACTCTGGTAGTGAGTACGTCTGCTACTGCCATACCGTTGAGTACCACTGACGACGCCGCATATTTTGCCAACCTATTTCGTTTCTGAATTGGAAACAAAACGTGTCCTACCATTTCTGTGGATGTTTTCTGAAAGAGACATATCTGCTGTATCGTGTGATGTAGTTAGATTTTTTCTTAAACCCTTACTTTTTGAAATTAATTGAAAAATATCAGCAAAAGTTGGTGCATTTCGGGTGTCCTTTGCTGGTTATTTAAACATATTTAAATGTTGATAAAGCGATAACAATTAGTAACTTGAATAATTTAACTCAACAATCCACCGAATTACTATTTCTGTTTGAATACAGGAAATGTTCAAAGCTGAAAATTTGCATTTTTTTTAAAATCAAATTTCTCAAAAACAGAGATTGATGTCGAAAAACCGTCTGTGGATTCGTATTCAGCACACAAAAATCTATAAGATTGAATATAAATGTTCTTTGGGACAAAAATCATATTGACCAGTGTAATCAAGTAACTACTGTAAGATAGCAGCCCACTGGGGATAGTCATCCACGTGTTAGGTTAATCAAAACAAATGGTAGAACAATTTACCAAATGTCCACCTAAACAAATTATAAAGTTTCACAATAAAGAACAAAAAAAATTGTGGATGAACATAAATTACACGAGACATTTTCAAAGGGCTTGCAGATGCAATAAAAGTTTCGAAACATTCTAAAATTATGGGAAGTGTCAAAAATACGATCGTCCTACTTCAAAAATGGCTCCAAATTCTACCACTTCAAGAATATCGTACTCTACCCTAACAATGAACGTCTTTACAAAAGTTTTTATCGTGCCAAGTTTTTAATTAAATGGATTACGTTTCGGGTTTCCTTTGATTTCAACGATCGGGAGCCACCCTTACAACGATTCCAGCGTATAATGCAACAGGGTTCCAGGGCCAGAGGGTGGACCAGCTCTTTAGTTCGCGCGACTATTTTCATGGAAAAGTTAAATCCTGCGCGCGCGCACTGCGTGCTCGAGGACTACGTCGGGCGTACATTACTTCATTAACCGTACTTTTCCTCGTCGGTCCCCGTCCCGTCATGCCTCAAACCTCATCGTTCCCTCAGCCATCGTCGTTACCGCCACGATTCTGGCCGCCGATTGGTAGAGAGGGAACGTAGCAGGGATGAGAGAGCGATGCTTTTGCCGTCGGGCTATTCTAACCTGCTTTTATATTAATTAATTTGCTCAAGAGTTTTAACGACTTATTTCACTTCAATTAACTCGTTTTGAATTGCATAATCCGTCGATCCGGCCACTGCGGGGAAGAAATTCGTTCGGTAATAAAGCCACGGTTCGATTAACCATGAACTCTCGCGGTGCTATATATATGTATATATATATATTTTTTTTTTCGACTGACTTTGAGGCCATGTCATATATATGAAATACATACATTGAGGTGTTATATAGATATATGTATGAATGCTATAATATAATTGATCCATTAGAGATTGCAGATGGACAATAATTTATCTGAAAAATTGTAACGAATACGTATTTCATATTTTTTATTTCTATTCATAATTTAATACTTTGGTGCAAGAACTGGTTGTCTTCAGAAATGACGATTTTTCAGGAGCTAAAAAAGCTTCCCAAGAAATTGTAAATTCAACGTTTTTCCTGTTTATTTCTAAATTGTTATATTTAGAAGTCCTACAAAGATGTATCTTATGTTGTTTTTAATCGTGCTTTGAAATTAACTTTTTCAAAAATTTCATTGTCTCATGGAGGTGACTGATTAAACATGCTTTTATTTAAAATTTCAAAACTCGCTGTTATGTGAAATGCTAAGTATGTTAAATTGGAATCAGTACGTCGCTATTATGTTTACTAAATTGCATTGTGTTTAAAAGAAAGAACTAGAAAGAAATGGAAAAAGAATGACGTAGAAGGAACTATAGCAATAACAAGGGTTCTCTTCACTTATTGTTAATGACTAAATGCTAGGTACTGACTTATCGCGATGTCCAGGCATTTTCCGCAGCTTACGTCATAACTGGCTGGCATGTAACAAATCGTTATTGTAGGAGTCATTTCAAGCGAATCGAATACTTTCTGGAGTAACATTCCGGATTTTGTTGAAACATGAATATGTTACAGTCTTTAATGGTATATAAACGTATCTCGAAGGATTTCTGGAAGTTTTTAAATTTGTTGATTTTACAGCTGTTTGAAATATACCGTCAATCTTTTGTCAATAAATTATAACTGGTGAACTAAAATAAACTGATCACAGTGAGCTTTGTGGGTAATTACAGTGGAGACATAAGAGAACCTAATAAAAATTATTTTAGTTAAAGAATTATTTTGTAACTATTTATTTATTTTGCAATTGTTTAAAGAAATGTAAATTTATAAACATTAATGACGTTAGAGCTCTTTTCATGGAAATGTGAGGATGTTAATTAATTTTTCACTCAGTTACTAAACTAATGTATTTACAAAGGTGAATACTGTGTACTACAAGTGATGGCGTGTGTACTTTACGAATGCTGTTGAGATTTTGTTCGTTTTTTCCTCTCAAGTTGCAAGTATCGTGCTCAAGAGGGTGTATCTTTTGTCGAAGAGAAGTGGATGAAAACAGCAGAAAATTTAGATGTGGCTGGTGTGTGATTGGTTGTTTGCCTTATTAGGAAATGTTAGAGGGACTAAATAAATGGGTGGAGAGTAGGGATGACTGGAAAGTGAAAAGTAAGAAGGGTGGTGGAAGAAAAGGTGGGAGTGAAAAGGTTTGAGGAAAAAGATGACCTGTGTGTGATGTGTATGTGTACGGTGGTGACGAAAGTTTTATGGCTCTGTTTTTCCTGGTGATTTTATGAGGCTGAAAGTTCGAAGTCGGATGTAACGGAAGTGTTTTAAGAGTTTTACAGTTTAATCCGGGTCTTAGAATTTTTCGATACGTAGATGGAATTAAAGCATTGTTTCGTTCTACTGAAGGAATGATAAATTGTTATATGGGCGTTTTATGAGACCGTGCATACATAGGTGTTTAATCATTGCTGTACACATTATATGGAATATCTTAGATTTGCGTAAATATTGTATAACTTGACTGTGATTATACAAAATTCTCCAATCATGGATTAATTCTTAAAAAGAGGAATTAAGTGGAAACATATCATTTGAAGGAATGCCTTTTGTACGTAAAACGAAGATAAAGTTTGTGTCCTACTTTATTGTATGTATTATAATTCGTTGTACTTATTACCACTGCATAAATATTCAAAAATATTATTCACCTTATAGAAAAGAAACGCATACAGTGTATAAAATCACGAAAACTAGAAGAGTCTGCACAAGTGTAAAAAATGCATATTTTATTTGTTTACAATGAATATAAACAGATAAAGTAAGTTCAGAAAAGCAAGTACCATTAAAAACTATAGTTATTATAATTTTTGCAGTTGTTGTGACAGTTTGTATGTGCAAGCAATATCAGTTTTTTTCCTATTTCCCCTCATTGCGTATCTGCGATGGACAACAGAGAGTTCAAAGGAAGAAATTGATTCTTTTGTCATTTTGATTACGTAACTCTCAATGCATAGACAGAAGGAAAACAGAGTAATCAATACGTCGATGAAAATAACTTCAATTGAAACAAATGAGATGATAATTGACGTATTTCATATTCCCTTTGTACAAACTTATTTGTTACAAACTTCATTAATATTTATTTCATTGAAAATGTTTCACCTCTGATCTTTAAACGTTAGGTTACTTATTGTTAATGAAACCCTCCAACAAAGTAGTGAAATTCCATTTTCTTAATTACATAGGTACGAATGCTATTGCCCATTTCCGTACCAATAACTAAAAAGGTCCAATATTTAAAGATTACAAATTATAAATTAGCTAAAAATAAATAAGTAAACGGCCAAATTGTGAGAGTGTGAATCGTGTATGTACGAAACAGTGTTGGATGACCAACCTATTTACTTCGATTCACTCTGAATAACTCCTAGTTTCTCACCCTGTACTAAGGCCCACAGGCATCCCCTCCCTACCACAGAGCGTTAGTATATAAGGGCCTATGCAATTTCACAATTAGCTTATTCTTGTTCAGTCACTCCGACGCTTAGTGCTCCGTTACGAATAAAAACCTCTTGCTAGAGTTTTATTTTAATAGTGTTGTACACATTCCATCAACCGGAATCCAACACAAATTTGGTGTCAGAAGTGAGATCCTCTGACGGCTTTATGCTCAGCTGTTTCTGGATAGTCACACTACCTCACTGAGGAAACTCCAATTTTAATTGATTATATCAGAGGGAAAAAAGAAGAGGACTTTCGTTTCGACGTTCAACGCCAATAAATGGTTGTACTTATTGGAATCACAAGCTCGAGCTCGAGCCACCGTCACCATATATACAATGTAATGATTAGCTGGTTCCACATTACATTTGGATTTTCGTGGTTCTTATTACACTAACTAGAATAAAAATCTCGTGAATTATAAAACAAATCATATTTATTAGTTAATACTTCTGCAGCGTCTTGGCCCAGTCGTTCGCATGAAAACAGACAATGATCGCTATGCGATTTCACGATACTCCGTCACTGCGTACGTGTCGCTCTCGAGACCGCGTGTCCCCACTCCTGACTGTAACTGTACGCATGTCGCTTTTGCGAACGCGTGACCCAGGGTCCCCAGGGACCGTGCTCAGAGGGTTAACTATCGTTCGAAATTCCTTGGTCAAATAACGTTCGCCAACGTCACAACGTCACAACCGTCCCGTAACTGTGTTCGATATTCAGACGAAAATACAAGCGCCACAACTGCTCTACTCTGTTAAATAATTCCCCGATATAAACTTGGCGGGCAATCAGTTGGAGAGACTAAGGTTGAAGAAAGTCTAACAGACGACACAATTTGACAAGAAATTAGAAGAACACGTGAAACGATTAAGAAAATATTTGAGTGACAGATTAAGAGACTAACGGAATATAAACAGCTACTATTACACAATATAATTATACGACGGAACGAAAGCCGTAAAATTCATTAACATTGCTTTCTAACAATGTTCTTCTTAATTATATAGAAGTTTGAACTTTTCTGCGGTATATGTAATATGAAGGTCAAATTTTAGATTCTTAAATATTAATATTCTGTTATTTCAAGTCTTAAATGTTCTCCAACAATCTTCGGGCACGGATATTTTCTTAATGCATGGATTCTTTTTCCTGATACAAACCTTTGTTTAATATCCTATTGCTATTTAAAAACGCGTATTAAAAAGTTTGTAAATCTTTGCTTCGTAGTTTTCGCAACATCATATTAGAGTGATCAAGAGGCGCAATAAAAACTTTCTATATACACAATTATTGTTTATTCTCATATCACGTGTTAAAAGGAAGTATGCCATTATGAAATGTATTTTATTTGTGTTTCATTGTACTCATTATACAATTATAAAGTGTATGTATGTTGTAGAAACGGGATTTAAAATCTTATAGATTCGAGTTCGAATTTATGAAAATATTTTCCATTTTTTATGTTTCTGGGCATAGTATTTTATTTGTATATAAGGTCAGTGTCCCTATTTCTAGTAAAAAGTTAAATAATAAATTAGTTCTACAAAAAATTATTTAAATTAGTTCAGTATTTCCGTAGAAAATGCTACAGCCCGCTGTTCAGTAGATGACATCATTTTAATAGAAATAAACTTAATAAGTGTGTCCGTCGTAAAGAAACGAGACATGAGCGGTTTCGTTGCGTTCGTTAGTTGCACGTCGACGTTGCGTTTGTACTAAAAAACTTACGACATTTTTAATATTGATCGCCAAAGTTTGATTGTGGCATTTTCATTTTTTAAATAGGGATATTTTATACTTCATATTAAATTAACTATTATTAAGTTAAAATGTTTTTAAAAATACTTTTGTTTAAATTTAATTATAAAGGGAGGTTTAAATTTTATATCTAATAAGTTATTTTGTCGATTGTTGCATAAATAAATAACAGAAATCAATTTTTACAATAGCAGAACTTTTACATGATTAGAAATAGGGATATTGACCTTATTTAGTTTATTATTTGTATTCGCTTGGAACTTTTGTAAATGTTTTAATACATCCTCTTGGTTTATCGTAAAACACTTATTAAGAATTGAGACTTAAATAAGACGACTAATTAATAAAGCTCTGTAGGTGCTTAAGACGACTTCCCTTGTAAAAATTAACCTACTTTTGCCATAGCTTAAAGAAATTCAAACTTTCTTGTGAGAAGTCTGCAAAGTAGAATTGACCCAATATTGGTTGAGCTGCCCGTGCCTTTACTTACTTTACTACTTTAGGAACTAAAACCAAGAATGGCGTTACGGCAAACAAGTTTCGTTCTTATCGAAGAAATGGAAAGTACTTCTTATTTTCAGAACAGGTATGAAATATGATGCTTTAGGGTATTTAATTTATTGCTTCCGTTCACTCAAGCGGATACAAAGTGCTTCATGTAAATAAACGTAGAAGGTTACGTGTGTATCTATACTGAATACATATATGTATAGTGTGAAAACAGCACATAATATAGTATAAAACAAAATAAAAACTCTGAAGTATAAATTGAAAATAGAAAATAATAATAGCTACATAGCTACTAATGAAATAAAAGAGAAAAGATGAAACTTAAAACAAATGTTATTAAAGCAATAAATTATTTCGTATGTTCACCAAATATAGAATTATGAAATATTTAATAAAATTTGAGAATTATTAAAAACTGTGTTAATGTCTGAATTATAAAAATATTTTTATTATACTTTACACATTTTCAAACCAAGAGAAACAAAAAAAAAGATAATAATCAGAATTGTTAAGATAACAACATTCTGTTCTAGTCGCGATCGCGGATATTTACACTAACGTGCCGTCTTAAAGTCGATTTACACTATACGACACAGACTGTCGCGTAGCGTATCCGGCACGGACCGTTTCGGGCACGACAAAAGATTGAAACATGGGTTTTAAGTGTGATTGTCTACATAGTCCAGCGCCGACCCGTAACGTTCCGTCAACGGCATGTACCGCCGCCGCTGGATTAAGTCAATACACACTATACAGCACAAACCGTCGCGCAGCGTAACCGGCACGGAGCGTTTCGGGCAAGACAAACATTGAAACACGCGTTTTAAATGTGGCTACCTACATTGTACGACACCGACCCGCAACGTTCCGTCAACGGCGCGTAGCGACGCTGCTAGCATTCTCACGAATGTTTTGCCGGTACGTGACATTGCGGGTCGGCACTGGTCTGTCGCTAATAAACAGTTGTTAGCGGGCTATTCCACGTCGAATCGATTACTTTTGACAGTGTGTTTTTCGATTTTAATGAAACTGCAATATGTTGTAGTCTATGTGAAATAATGATGAGTTTGTATTATTTTGCTGGCTTCAAAGTTATTAACAAGTTGCTGGCTTTTAGTCATACATGACTGTATATACAAATTTATATTTTGTAAACTATTATACTTAAAGAGAAAATGTTATTTCATTCGCATCGCAAAAGGTAGAACTTTCTAGGTTTATTTTTATTTTCATTGTACGCACCCTTTTTCAATATGAAAATTATAAATACATTTTTATTTTGCAAAGACGAATCTCTCTGCTCACGTTTTTAAAAATTTGAAAAAATATGTTCTTTGAATCTTTCTGGATAAGCAAACCAAATTACATTACTATCATTTCATAATTGTACTGAGGGTGGAGCTCAAAGACAACAATTGCTTACCATCTCTAAACTTTCACTAATCTGTTTCACATAAACAACTCTCGACGTCCCCGATTCCTGAAAGACCCAAAATGGTCTCCCACTATCATGCACCCTCTTGCAAGACCGCACGCATTCTAGAAATCCTATCATAAATTCTCCAACGTTCAATAAGCGACAGGCCATCCGCTTTCGACACATATGTACACGGTGTCCCACCTAACGTACACACCTTAAATATCTCACTTACTTTGATTTGCAGAAAATTTATTGTAACAAATTCTTAAAGTAATGTCCATCAGCTACGATTCATTTTTGCATTAATCCCTCTATTGTAATTGTTTTGTTATTTAGACTTACTCCCATTAATTTGTAAATTTTTCCTTTTCGGGCTAACATGAAAGTCACACTATAGGTCATTGCATTGGTCTTGATCTGAACTATTACGCCATGATGATGAAAATATGCTATCCCATTTAGAAAAACATCGATGACTTTGACATTTCGAAAAATATCGAAACAAGAAACAAGAAATGTCTGATCCGCTCATTTTGACTGTTGAACGTCAACTGACTGACTGTTACGGAACAGTGGCGTCATGTGCATAGAAACGTCGTGCTACTGACGGTCCGTGTCGTGACGGAACAGTGTAGACGCGCGCGTAGGATGTCGTGCCAGATGCGCTACGCGACGGTCTGTGCCGTATACTGTAAAGCGACCTTTAGAAGGACCACCCAATGTTGGGACCAGTAACTGAACTATATTTATACATAGACAGTATATATACAGGGTGTAACAAAAATGTTGTCCGACCCGGAAATGGGGCACTCAGAGGGTGAATTGGAACAAATTTTTCCTTAACAACAATGTAATCTGAGGCTTCGTTACTGAAATATTAACGAAAAACTCCGACCAATCAGAGCGCGAGTTTGCCAGCCGAGTTCCCGCGGTGACGCTGCCTACCAATCGCAGCTTGTAACTATCGCTAGCGCGGGAACTCAGCTGGCAAACTCGCGCTCTGATTGGTCGGAGTTTATCGTTCATATCTCGATAACGAAGCCTCAGATTACATTGTTGCTGAGGAAAAACTTGTTCCAATTCACCCCCCGAGTGCCCCATTTCCGAATCGGACAGCATTTTTGTTACACCGTGTATACAGGAAGAGCCTGAGTGATCCGAAGTAAATACTACAATGAACCTAATCGTTGGACCTCTTCTGAATTCTATCTGTGGGTGCGACTGTACTGATTGACTGTGTGCTTGTGAGTGTCTGACTAACTGTCTCCAAAGACTATTCAAAATGTTTCCTGGGCCCATGCATCCATGACGCGATACATGAAAAGGGGGGGGGGGTAGCCGGCAGTTCGGCAACATTGCGGACTTTCCCGTCGGTTCCACTTTCCTCGCACGATTTAGAGAAACTGTTAAGTCCGCACGCGGTGTTACCGTCACTAAGTCTGGGGTTTATGACACATCGATGGTCATGCAGGCCCTCTCAACGTGGGGTCACGTGGGTCTCCTGCATATTTGGTTGCCAAATAACGGGAACACGTTTCCTTCCGAACGTTTTCAATGAACTTTAAAAATTTCTGACCGTGCCATAAACCTGTGTTAACGACTAGCCCTAAGAAGGATAAAATACTTTCACTGTGGACTGAAACTTTTTATTATACATTTGTTAAATCAGGGAAAGCATTCATTTTTTAATACTCTTAAATACGAACATTTCTATTTCTTTTATTCTCAATAAAACATTTTTACTTCATCAGAGTAGCTCACTGTCTGATCGAATGCTTTTCGCCGCGGATAGTATTATGGATTATATGACAACAACCTTTAATAGTAATATTGAAAAATAAATACAAGGAATGAGGACATGCAACGAGGAGGTTAGAGCTGAAAATTTACTATGAAGGAAATAAAAAAATTGCAGAGAGTGCTTATTTATTATCTTTGTCTTATCTCGGGGTGAGTTTAATTTGTCTACAAGGCCTGTAAAACGCTACACGAAGCTCAAGGAAAAGAGTTGGAAACTATGGTACTGCACAGGCAGACACAGGATGAGTAAACGAATAAAGAGATTGCGCGCGCGTACGAGTGATACACAAGCGCAGTGGAGAGGGTGGAAGAAAGGGGGAATGGAATGGGCCGATAGAGTCAGGTGGAAAGATTGCGTCTGTTCACTGACTACCAGAGCTTTTTATATGCGACCTGTTTACACGACAATACCTTTGACACACTCGACTGTGCGGTATCACGACTTCAAGCGACATTTCTATCTATACATACATATACCGAGCGTTTCGCCTCGAATTGTACGACTCCGCAATCGTATACCATTGTATGCTGCCTCGGCAACGTACTTCCCAAGAGATGTTTTCAAACAGTCCACCGAGTAAGACTCAACCATCGAGAAACCCTCCCGACTCTTAAGGTTCTTATAAGCACGCGATTGTTCTCAGAATATGCGTGAATTATTGTACAATTTGATATTATCCTTCCTTCTATTTTACCGTTTCAAATGTGTCGCATAATTCAATACCTAGGTCCACAATTATTGAAAATTATTACATTTTTTTGTTCACTAGACTTACAAACTGAAATGCTGGGACAGTTGCTCGGTAGTTATGTTAACTCACACGAAAGTTCATATTTTGGTGGAAATTCGTAGTCTATGAATTTCAAGAATTTCAAACCGGAACGAACACATAAAATATGTGCTTAAGTACCTACAGCTAGTTTTTACTAGAATTCAACGAAGAAAATATAGTTACACCAACGGGAACATCATCACTGACCATGTTTTTGGTATTCATCTTCTGTTCGTAAAATGTCAACCAACCACGTGCAAACATACATAGACACTAATTATTCGTAGCCATAAGCACTTTAACACTAGGTTTACGGGACGCGTCATTTTGACGCATTTCGAATGCTTTCTAACCTCGAAATTCTCTATGTGGTATACCTATCTCTATAGCTATGCATTAATTTCAGAGATCATAAATTGTGTATTATATAAAATAAGTTGTTTTTTATAGAAAATCTGCGGGTTCGTTGATGCGTGCCGTGGAGATACCTACACGATAAGTGCCCGTAAACCTAGTGTTAATCAGAACACTTGATGAATTTTCAACACAACTCTTACAACCGTAGCATACAACACATACGTTCTTCTTACAATTATTATACTTAACACCAGACCTGGCCAAATTTTATTTGAAATGCAAATAAGAAATAATTATTCGAAATAATTTATTTTGTCACATTATTTTCAATGCTGTTGCTTGAAAATAAAAATGTTATCGATTCGTTTGAAATAATAGTAATTTCAAATAATGAATTATATTGTTATTTTTGTATTTCAAATTTGGCAAAAGATATAATACTCAAAATAATATGCAACAAAAAGATTTTATTGTAAAAAATTTTTACAGCAATTTGGTTCAAGCAGAATCCGCTCTTCAAAAAGCTAATTTTTGAGTTTAAGGAGCAAAAGAAAAACACGAGCGTACACGTTGTTGCGAACTATGCTTCTTATACAATAATTGTATACATTTATATTCAACACTAATCCGTGATATATTTTTGCTGGGGCCCATCTAATATTGCCGCGAAAGAAAATAATCGTTCCATTGGTGTCGAAGATGGAAGGGGGTTGTTATTCAGATTTCTAACCCAGACCAAGCCATCTGATATAATTTCAAAGTACAATTTCGCAATTATCTCGGAGAATTATTTAAAATGATTAGAAAATAAAATGACATGTTATTTGAAATAATATTTCAAATAATATCATTTCAGAAATGCCGAGATCTGCTTAACACTAGAACTACCAACATTAAATGTATACTAAATTAAACTGTATAATTAATATTTGTGTTTATAATAGTAATCTACATAATATATAACACAATCTAGCACAATACAGTAGAATATAAAGTGTATAGTACATAAATTCCGACAAAAGCACAATTATAATTTTATTAATCATAAAATAACAAATCTGTATTCCGCAGTGTTGTCCGAAAATAAAGTATAATGTTTTTTACAAAAGGTTTCGTTTTCGAGAAAATCAACTTAGAAAATCTGCCAAGGATTCGTACACGTAACTTTCAAGTAATGACTTGATGGACCTTGTTATACATTGCTCTTTCTGTAAAATCTACCATTTTATCAGTGTGAGGCAGGAAAAACATTCAATAAAAAAGAAATATTTACTTTCTAAAGGTTTTATTTCATTATTTTGAAAATTGTTGAAACTGTTCTCATGTTATTGCAAACACATTTGGACTCTTTGTATTACACTACTATAAACTCTTTCTAATGTGTTTACGACCCTTACAATTTTCACTGCACAGAGAATTCTCTCCTTTAACACTAGAACCACCAAACCCGTCAAAATGACGGAATTTTTATCTGTGATTTTACAATTTCTAAAATTCTTAAGATGCTTGCGTGGGAATTCAAGTCAACGTTCAATTTATTATATATTTTACAGTATACAGTAATGTCTCGATGAGTGCAACGTACTCGGGGCCGTTTCGGAGCATTCATGGCAAGGCGGAAAAGTTTTCAGCTCCTCATAAATTGGTTTTTTACACCAAGCCGAGCCTCTGCTTCGTTTCTGCTTACTCTGTCTTGATTGGTTCCAGAAGGGGAGCCCCGAGTCGTGGGAGTAACGCTGATGTACGTGTTGCATTCATCGAAGGATTACGGTACTATTTTATCCTAAACTGTATTATATACTATAGATGTTGATGGATTATGTAATTTAATTGAGTAGTTACAATATCGCTGGTAGTTCTAGTGTTAAATATTTAATGTTCGTTATGTTTTGAGAATAAACTATCAATTTGATATAACTTCATAAATAAAAGTCCAGAAGGAATGTACAGCGTACATTTCCAAAATCGATTTTCTCGGAAACGAAGTCTTGTTTGAAATATTTTATTCTTCATTTTCGATTCCTTTTTTTCACATAGAATCTCATCTTACTCGATAGTACTATACTGTGCGGCACGCCCTGTATATGCTTTTCGTACATATTAATGTACGTCTATGAGCGTATTTGTGCAGCTTCCGCAGTCAAAGGGTTAATAAAAGTTACTTGGTTCTTATTTATTTCGTTTCAGACACAGCTGAAAGAGGAGTAAGTAAAAAGAATTAACAAAGGAAAATGAAAAGTAAGTCAATCTCATTTGTTAGTCAAAGAAATAACAGCTGTTGCTAGATGTTCAATTTGTAATGCAGATATCAGCTTTAAACAGTGCGATGACAAGCCTTTATCTTTTACAGAGAGAATGCTACATTCAGTTGTGTTCCGCGAAGAATTCTTGTATTCCTTAGATAGTCTGTTTATTGTGTCTTTGATATGAAACTTTAGATATTATGTTACCAGAAAGGGTACAATCTATCGTACAAATACGAATTTAATTTAATTATGAAGTTAATTTTTGAACGGAACAATTTTCATTATACCAAAGAGAATTTCAATAAACTGTGATTTAATTTACGTTTTTGTCTTATTTTTTATATATAATCATCTTTCATTCGTCGTATTATGATCCAGGGAACGCGTTTTACATTTATGGTCCAAGGAAATCCGCGGAACGTACAGCCTCTGTCGAACGTTTCAGCCTAGTAAAACGATA
>NW_015374060.1:133330-177787 GCF_001272555.1 Dufourea novaeangliae | reverse complement strand
GAATGCCGATCATTTTGATTTGAATTTATTCGCCGATCAAATTAATTAACTGGTCGTCATTCCACGATCTTGACGATTATAGTAGTATTCGAATAAAATAAAATAAATAAATATCTTATGTATATACTCTCTGTTTTTAGTTTCTGTTTAATAGGTTGTTGAAACGAACATTAGAAAAATATATTACATCTTCATCGGTACACTTTACCTATTCGATGTTGTAAAAATATTGTGTATTCAAGATTTTATTATCTTTAGATTATGTTTACCGCAAGGAAAAGCTTCATAGTCATATGTGACCATTCTACAAACGTGTCTATTTCTTTGATGTACAAATAAAATAATGGAAAGGAAAGTGAATGAAGATGCGCAGTATTTTCTGGAGCATGCTAGTATATTAAGAAAGTATTGTACAATCTGTATATCTTCATAGAGGATTTTTTGTCACAAGGAAGGACGAAACCCTTTGCATTATTACTTGTGTAATATTACATAATGATTCGGACTCTCACCTATTGATGAGTCTGACTAATTCGCACCAATCTACTTAATTATTGGCTGCTCATTACAATCAATTAAATCCTTTAATATTCATCTTTCACTTTTTATACCTGGTATTCACCTATTATTAAACCCGATAGAAATCGAGATCTTATCATAAATAGTGCATCGACTTCAAAAATTTGTAAGCGGCAAAACAATTACACGGGGTGTTCAGCTATTGTTGTCAGAAACTTGGGGTGATTCTGCGCGTCAAAATAAAACTAAAATTAATAATGACGAAGGTGTATTGGAGGCTTCGTTGTTAAGTTATTAACCATTAAAAATTGGTATGAGAAACGCCTGCAACCAGGCAATCTGCGTACATCATTAAGCGTAAGGTACGGCAGTTATAGTAGATGCGACAGTAAAAAGAACGCCATTTCGTAACTAAAAATATAATACAGATATACTTACATTTCCCTTGATAAAATCCCAATATCTGCAGGTGATTCTAGGGGTAGGTTCAGGTAGTAGCATATCCACTCGTTGTTTACACATTTTTATTAGTTTTCTGTCCTTTGTGTGAGATTAATAACGTTTCATTAATTCGGTGGCAGTCATCAACGTAGACACATCTAGTCGATGCGAAATAGCCATTGAATTTTTGTATAGTGTTAATTTAGTTTGCTTATTATAGTGAATTTTAGTTTTGTTTAACGTAGTTTCGTTAGTGTTTATTCTGTGTGCGCGTCTTGTGGTCACCTTTCTAGATTTGAATGAACAACCAAGTTTAAAGTTGTGCAGCGATTCGTGTGATTCTTCATGAAGTATAGCGAGAAGATAGTCTAGGAAGGATATGCTTAAAATAGGCATAGATAAATAGTGCCACTGAAATTAAGTATTAGAATTTTTACTTGAATAGTAGTGAGTAGAGATTTTTACCATTGGTTACCGACATACAGCAGAAGTAGGGGAAAGGTGTCTGAAACGATCCCCGTAAGGCATAATTTATATAAAAAATACAAATGCTCATTATTTAAATAAAAGTAAAGTAGTTTTTGTAAGATACTCTATCTATCTTATCATTGGCTTAAATAAAATTTAGCTACCTGATCAATTATATTTTTTATTCACATTTTTTTGAAGGCATACTTAAGCATAATTTTATACCTATTGATAGTAAATAAGACGAACATTAAAAAGCATTTCATTTATTAAATTTCATTTAAATAAAAAAACAATAATACAGCATATGGATAAAATGATTCCTGGGATCATTTTATCCTACTAGAGAAGGATCATATGACCCCAACAACCAACTCATATTCAGTGGTTGAATATAACCTCAACTTAGTACATGCGGTAACGAAACATTAATTAACTTATTATTCAATTGTGGTTAAATCCGGGCAAGAAGCAGCTGTCACATTAAACCGTTTACGACAAAAGTTACACAACATTGAAAAAGACCTTATCTTAGATAAATTGCAGTAATTTAACATTTTTTTTGTGGACACCACACAGAACACTGCTATTTACATGGCACTTCAAGCAACGACTAGTGACGTGCGGGGAGAACTATTGTAAAACGACATTATGTTATAGCATCACTAATAGCCACGGGGCAGCCAGGAATCATTCTAAATGGAATAAACCTATCCCACTATTATAATACTTTTCAGCGTTTTTGTGTGTAAGTACTTATTTTGTTTGAAATTTCGTTTGTCAATAAAAGCAAACATCCTCATATCTATGTAGAAAATATATGTTGGCTGCTCTAGTATTGCTCTTCCCTGTTTCTTAGCAATACTGCAAGTTAAGGAGCTATTCGACCGGTTCAAATCGATTCTGGATTTGGTCCGCAAACGTTTCCGCGTTTCAAGGACCAATAGATAGTGAGGAAACGAGCATTGGGCAAAGAGGTTCTGCATAAATAATCCTATGACTCTGACAGTGGAGTACTCAGATTGCATGGTATTACAGACCATATTGTAGCCATGACGAGTGCCATGTTTTATGGCATGTTGTATAGCATTTAAAGTCTCATGTAAAAATATATAACGATCGCTATTTTTGGTTCATTTTAAATGGTTTCCGCGAAATATACTCACAATGGAACAAAGAATAATATTAAGGGGGAACAGAAGAGTTTTAATACATTCATGATTGCTGCACATACATTGTTATATAATGATAATGAGTTCTTATAATTATTTTCCTCGATGAAAAACTGAAGAGACTTAAATAAAAGAAACTTGCGGTTCTGTAGTCTTCTTCCATAACATATTGTGCATTTAGACTGGAATGAGTTCTTCATTGTATTGTAATGAAAATTATAAATTGTTGTTTTATAAATATCTTCAATGAAAAGGAGTGTGAAAGTTTTATTTCAAGACAAATTTAACAGCCACAATTTCATATTTTGTACTATTAGTCAGACGAATATATGATTTTATTTATAGTATGTTTAATAATATAATTTTACCAAAAAGTAATAAAATGCATGAACACACGTAATCGACTGCAGAATATTAATAAAGCTTTGAATGTCTCTTAACGTTCTGCAACTTCACTTATGGGTTAGATATGAGTTTATTTAGTGTGCAATTGTTTTCTGTTAGAAATAAGACATATTTGACGGTAACGTTCATTCATGCCTCTTTTAATCATAGGTATATCACACATATCATTTAAATTTTGCACAAAGTACCTGAAACAATAAAATTCCTGAAGGTGTATAGTTTTGTAACATAATACATACAATTTTGTTATGAAAATATTGTTTCACAGGTAAACAACTTAGAAATTATTCCCAGTGATAAAATTTTATAATTTCACGTTTTTAAATTTTTTAAGCGTCCTTTGAAGTGCATTCCGTTGTACAACAAACCACTGTCCTACACATTTGTGCCACTAGCTCATGAAACGTTGCACTGGTAATTCAATTAATCTTAGTACAGTAGATCCAGGCCAAATGAAAGACAGACCCACGAAACTCTGCTCCCCAGACTTCAGTCCTTTCTGTTATATCTCCTCGTCAAAGGTCAGGCTTCTATTCTCTTCGGAATTCACCCACCTATTATTGGCTCCTCCGTCTTATCTCCAACATTCCGAAAGGCTTTCTTACTTCTTTGATTCGAGAAACAAAAGACTCTAGATTGAAATTCTCTTGTTGTAGCTTGGCTATCTTCTATAGAGTTCACCGGTGTTCTGCGATAAAGTCGGTAAACTCGATTGGAGAGTTTTGTTCGATTTTTCTCCTTTGTTTGTTTCTGATGCAAGACCAAGATGGAAACTCGTGCACGCGGCAATAAACAATCTACTACGAATTTTAATTTTGTATCTAATATCGTTACTGTTACGTTACTGGTGCATAAGTAGAAGAAATAATCCTTGTAGAAACAAGTAATCCACTTATATTAGGTTGTGGCAGATGTAATGATCGTTTTATAACCCAGACTTGCTATTATATTCAATATTACACGAATTTTGTTAGATAAAGTATGATTAAATAAATCCTATACGTGTCTTCCATCGAAATACATATTTTATATTCATTACGTAATTATTATACTAAATTTGAAGATAACTCTTCAAAGACACTTTTAACTGCCAACTGTCCACCCAATGTTGTTATCGCTAAATAGTATTTTGTAACAGAAACTTACACGTATCTTTATAAGGTTCATTTATGAATTTGACTTAAGTATCCATCTTTTAATACACGTGGAGGAAATGGCCGAATTTAACTAAGATTGATTCTCTGCCTTAATTAACTTTGGTGCTTAACGAAATTGATTTATTGTATTGTTGAATCAATCTCATTTAAATTCGGTCATTTCTTCTTCATCTAACAATATGGTACCTTAAAATGAATAGAGTACACTGTGCAATTTTGTAATGAAGAACGGGGTTATGTTAATAATATTCATTCGTCAAGGTAACGTCAATTAATACTCAGTAAAATTATTCATTTCATGTACAACGACCTAATATGTTAAAACAATAATCCACAATTTATTTCAAAAATTTTTTTAATTGTTTTAAAATGCTTCTGGCTTACACACACAATAAACTTTTTTTCAGATTATAGATTCCACACAGAAATAGAGTACGCGAAGAGAATGGAGACCTGGAAAGGGAAGCATAACTCTTTTATGGACATTTCTGTTTCATTTCTGTTGTTATTGTATCTGTTTTAAAATGATCCTCTCTTTAAGACACATTTTATATTACCTATTTCTGTTGTGTGTTTTGTGTAGATAAAAATACCAAAAATTATTTGGAAAACTATATACAATAACTTTGTTATAAGATGAATAACAAAATATACTAATTCGGAAACAATTCGTTTATTTTATTTAATCAACTAGCAAATAGCTGCACTAACTAGCTTAGTAAGACAGACTGGGTACACTTGGGAACATCCACACTTTACGAATAAAATATTGTCATTGAAACAAAAATCATAATTACTTAGTATAAAACCCATAGTCTTCTATCTGTTAAGTTTATTTTTAATTGTATAAATTATTCACTGCTCCAGCTAAATATATTCATGAACATGGAATTAGCACTTCTACTACTAGATACAAATACGCAGGCATTGAAAATCGAATGTGTTTCGGTTAAAATAGTTTATTATTCACTTTAAAATAATTTTATACAAATAATTCTTACAGTTCGATTTCTTAACTAAGGTTTTGATTTTAATATTTTAGAAAATTCGGGTATATACACGACAACGTTTATCTACGCTTATTCATGGTGCTGCTGCTCCCTTGATCTCTATATTTGAATCTCCCACTTTATGCCTCTGGCCTTCTTCTTCTTCTTCCTCGAATATGTCTTCAACCTTGACTGGCGTGTTGCACACGAACGCCTCCACGTTGCTGGTCCTTCCCTTATTGGAATATTTTATGTTGGAACAGACGAAGGAAAACGTTGAATGTCCGATCGCTTAGCATAACCCTTCAACCGATTCGTTCCTGAAACGATCCTTCAGGAACATTCGTTAAGACTTGAATTTTTACCATTTTAAATTTTCTCCCCCAATGGATCACCCAAACTTCCGTCGCCATTTGGAATTTTACTGCTACAAATCTATTTCAGGATGAATTACCGAATGACGTACTCGCTCCCTTGGTAGTTCTGAGCGAAATCAGACGAAATTGCGTTTCAAGAAAAGCTATAAAATATTTTACAATCTATAATAATGAAAGATTGAGTTTCTATATAGCCAAGGAGCATTCATTTTGAATTTGTTGAATAATTAGAATTGCAATCAATACAATGTCTAATAAGTGCACAAAAAATGAATGAACATTTCCCTTTAATAGCACTTTCTACATAGTCTTCTATTGATTATTTAAAGTGCGAAATAAATTCCGAGATTTTAATAAGACGCATAAAAGTTTGCAAGGCCCTTCGATACCCTCGCATACATTTATTTCCGTTTACCTAACGATCCGAGTCTCTATGTTGATCGAATACTACGATGCGCCGTTTCTCCCTGGCATAAATTTATTTTCTTTGTAAACACCGGATTTCCTTCAAATTTGAACTCCGACAGCAGAACAAAATTATAATGGGATCGCACAGGCTGCGGGCAACGTGAAATCGCCTCAATATTGAAATACGTCTTCGACTGTTCGAATCTTCTTACATCGCGACTGTCCCCGAAAAAGATGCGATCCTACATAGTTTACAACTATGTTTTATCCTAGCCTCGCCCAGATTCTCACAACGAAGTATGTGGACACAGAGAAAATCATTTTTAGATTCATGAAGTCATCCTTTAGAGGCAGCCGTTCTCTTAAATCGTACTTCTTCACTGTCTACGACAAATAACCCGTCTTTTGCTCGAGAATCTTTTATTGGGGTCAAGGTTGTTCTTGTCCGTTATTAAAATTCTTACATGCATCGATAAGTTAAACAGTAAGTTTTACAAGTTTAATATTTATAAGACTTGCAAAAAGATCCAAAGGTCAATCGCCTGATGACGGAAGGATTGACGGTCAGAAGGACAGAAAATAGAACTGGACTATTTTTAAGCTGTGTTAACATTTTGTATCTATGTATCAACAAATCTTTAGCTATCACATAAATACAGTAAACTTTATTTTTAAATAGGGACTTCTACCGAAACGTAAAATACCGGTATTATGCCGGTATTTTTCGATTGTACCTTCGTAATTAATACAGAAACCGAAATACGAAAATACCGGTATACTTATGGATATTTATTTATTTATTTATTTATTTATTTATTTATTTATTTATTTAATTTAATTTATTTATAGTTAAGTACTATACACTATAATATAAGTGTTTGTATTGTATGGAACGTTTTTACTATACGAACACTAACGAAGTGGACTATTCTATATTGTTAAGTGATACCCAGTTTAGCTAACTATGCAAAACTCTCCTACTTACTTCTGTTTTCCCCATTAGATCTTTGTAATCAGCCTAATAGCCAGATAGGTATCTGGACTAAACAATTTTGAGAGATAGAAATTAATATAGATAATATTTCACAAATAGGAAGTGCGAAAAGAAAGAAATAATTGAATGGTTAATATACTAATTAATATACTAATGTTATAATTGCTTAATATGCAATTGAGTGTTATTTATGTATTTATTTATTTTTATATATTTCTTTTACAAATGTTTATATCATATACTACATATCATTTCCCTAAAACGAGTAATAATTTAATCATGAAGTTATATTTAGATAATTAAAATATTGTATTAAAGTGTTAAGGAGTAGAAAAAGACAAAAACGTAGAAAATAAGAATAGTGGATAAGAAGTAGATATAGAAGCTAGATAGGCAAATAATAAATCAAGACTCCCTTGGCAACGAAGTATTGCCCAACGGCTATGTACCGCTGCTCGAGGTGACTTGAAACTGTAAGTTGCAGACAGAGGAGGGGTTTTTAGTAGGTATTCCATTTATGGGGGAGCCCCACATAACCTGTAGAACAGCTCAGGTATGCGCAAATGCATTTTTCCCTCCTCTCTAAAAAAAAAAAAGATTTGAGAGGCGTCCATTAAGATGTTTAGAATGTAATGGTGAAACGTTGAAGTAGTTGTATAAGTTTTCGAAGAAAACGAAATATCCAATAAAATATTATGTTTTCAATGACCTTACCTTACACCTGTTATACACAGAACGAAACGAGGAATCAATTTATGCAAAAAATCGTAGCCTTGCATTTAAAAGTACAAATGCAGTTACATTTTACACCGATGTACTTGTAAAACAAATCCTACGGTCGAATTATAGAGTTGCTCAAACAGTGTAAAATTTTTCGCTATGATTTTTTTCTAACTTCACTGGGAACAGAGCTGTAACCTGAGTTTCCAGAATTACCTTTCATATTAACGAATGAGGCCGTACACGGTTAAAAACCGCCAAAGTTTCGACGTAAGACTGCCAACAAACCGAGCAAAATTTTTCCACGGTCATGCATTAGGTGGCAGACTCTGCATATCTTCTGGGTAGAAAGCATTACATTAAATTTAAATAAACTGTTGCTTCTACACCGTGAAACTCTACAACAGTTGCCATTGCTCGAGGGGTTGCTTAGTCGTTGCGGTTGACGACGTCGACTTTTATGAAATACTGTCAGCCGAAAGTTCCTCGTTGGACCACCAGGGCCGCTGACACCTGGAATCTGCGTTCCCTGTTAATATCCAAGAAGCATACTGACACGCCTTCGCGTCCTTCCTTCGGCTTTATGATTACTGTCACCAACTGTTCTGCTTAAAGAAAAACATGTCCCTGTGTGACTGTTCTTTCGCAGTAATTTTCAATTTTCCTTCTTAAGACTGTAAAAGGTTACACTTCCGCCAGGAACTTTAATGGAATTGACATATTACGATGTTGGTTGCTTGTATCGCTATACTTCTTAATCGAGTACCGTGAATTTTCTAAAACATAGATTCTTTTAAGGGCGAATCTTCGGTTTGGGGCACCAAGAATTGTAAACCGGTATCATATTGTTACCGGAAGTAACTTTCAAATCGTACTTTCCTAACCTCAAAACTGGTTATTTTGTACTTGACGAGTAGAGAGAACAGAAACTATAACGGTTAATAATTTTTGGTGTCCTAAAACGACGTTTTTTTTTACCTTTTCAATATACAAATCACAATGACGGTATATTTAAAGTATTTTCCGGTGGAATTTATGCATATCTCTCTCAATTCCAACGAAGATGGCAAGTATAATGCAGAGCACAGAAATTACAGTAGTAGCAGGGGAAAATTGATATTTAGTGCAAGCCCCTCACATGCACTATCGTCCATAAGTATTTCAACACCTGGTCGCATTTGATTAAAACTAACTTGATTGAAACTTTTAATTGTCATTATATTGTATTAAAAGTAATCAAAGAAAATTATATTATACAAGGCGATCACGACAATGTGGAACACTTTTACAAGGTGGATTCTACATGCGAAACAAAGACGAAAATCAAGAATGACGTATTGCGTTCGAGACTTCATTTCCGAGTTATTAATTGTTGAAAATATGGACAAACTACAGTAGACTCGCGTTAAGGGGTCATGCTCAGTCAGGAGGCCGAAAAAAGAGTGTTCTTTGGGAATTTTTTTCTCGAAAACTATAAGACCTTTTTCAAAAAATGTGTTTGCGTTTCAAAGATTGCAGTTTATAGATTATAAGGTAATTTTTTCATTTAAAAATAAAATTAAGCAATTTAGTAATTTTCCAACTGAAATACGTCGGAAAAGGATACTTTCTAATAATTGCTATTTTATGATTGTAACTCGAGCTGTTCTCTCGACATTTCTTGTAAAAACGAAATAATGTGTTTAAAAATTCTAAATTATTACTTCTTACATTAGAAATTTTTGTTTGGAAATATTTGTACCATTGAATTGTCCAACAGTAAAGTATCAAACTAGTGAATAAGTCACAGTGTAACCGCGGAAAATTATTTATGTTCCGATCCAGTTGGGAATTGAGAACTTTTAATAGCTCTGTGACATTTGTTTTCTAGGAGTAGCGGGTCACGCGATATAACGCATATTGAGATTCTTCGATAACATCTCGCCACCTTATTCCCAAAGAAGTTTCACAATCGAACTTTCTTGAGTTGTTTATGAGGTCAGCAGCACACCGCGACTGTCTACCGTTAAAATACACGACTTCAATATTTAAGAATCTCAGTGGTTCGTTCCCTTCGTCTACCTGTATTTTAAATCTTGGACAGCAATGTGATGACGGGCAGCAAGTTTGCAAAACAGAACTGTGTTAGAAAGAAATCGAATAATTCACTATGCGTTCCGTTCAAACCATGCAGATTTCAATTGTAGCAATTTTCACCTAATTTGTTAATTACTTTGGGAATTATCGCAGTGGTTCCACTTATGTTATTATAAATAATTGTAGTTAAAATATCTTTGGAACTATAATAATAGTTTTTTCTATATGAACCGGTTAATACTTTTTTACAGAATTACGAACTAATGTAATAAAGAAGAGTATTTAATGTAGTAAATAAGATTAACTAATGTAATAAAAACTGTTTTCCACCAACAAAACAATAGCGATTATAAATGGGAAGAAAATTCAGAAAAGTCTTCGTCTTGTCGTTTCAGCACTAAAAGAGTTCTTATAATTCCTCAAACCACGTCTGGGATGATAAAGTATCTGCTATATGGCGATATCGAATCTTGTTTATCTGAATTAATTCCACTGTATAGTGGTCCATTGGCTACAGTTGTGAAGTATTCGGTTTACACTGGTTGGTTTCGAATTTCCGTATGAATATTTACAAGTTTCTGACATCCACTTATAAGTCCCTAGGATAGTAGATAATAATCTTATTTCCTACATAAAAGTATCAGCAACTATTTATCTCCTATGTGCATTATATAGTATAATTTTTATCGCAAACTTGTACGTACTATAAGGGTAGCATACTGTACATACTCTCTGTATCAATACCATTTAATGTATACTTGATCACAGATTCGAGATGAAAGCGTGACATAAAGATGAAGGAAAGGGACAATCTACTTACTTTTTCTCGGGGGCCTGACTTTAGTTTTCTTATGTGAAATCCCGGAAGAGGAGTCTGAATTATTTATCGGTGAATTTGACTCCGATATTTTCAGCCCAGCGACAGATTATTCCGTAAGCCGCATGCATAAGCGAGGACAGTGCATGATTTATAGAACGTTCGTTGTTTCATGAATGGGTGAGTATGCCGCGGCCACTGCTACCCCGAGTCATTTCGCTTCCTCTTTGCATGCGCCGCTCACACATTACATTTCCAAAAGAGGAAGCTTCGCAAAAGTAAGACGTATTGGTCGCAGCAAGCTCGCGGAGCTTTCAGCAAAAAGCTCGACGTAAACCGTGTGATCGTCTACTACCTACACTTCGTAATCGTGTATTACAAGCGTTCGATATATAACAGACATTCCATAACTTTCACGGCAATAACTGTGTAAAATTTCAGAGTCATGTAATACCTAACCAATAATGATAATATCTAAGAAATAGAAGCACTGAAATATTATCTTCAATTATGTGAATTATGCGCACAAACCATTTTGCAGATCTTATTATTATGCGTTGGTTAGAAGATGTCCAGCGGGACGGCACAATGTCAAGAGAGATACTTCGCTCGCTCAGCGTAAGTACGCCTGTGACGCTTCTGCAGGCCAATGGTTAACACCATAGACATATACATATAGACGAAGCATGAACTGAGCGGGGGAGTAAGATTCGCGGTAAGGGGGTGGTTAGTTATAAATCTGGTAACTTCGTTCCTTTTCGCTGCTATTCGGGTATACAATCACGTTACATACATGTATGCTATGAGAGATGAAAAGAATATACTTATTATACGTTAAAAATTCCGTATGTCATGTAGTTTGTATAGATATACGTATTTAACAAAATTAATAAATAGTATAAAGGATTAAATAATAGTACGACACACAGCCCACCGGCCATTAATAACGAGCCGAATGCATCCGAAGCTAACCGACGTATATCTAACGACCGCTGTCTTTTCCCTTCCAATCCTACGGCCCCCTCGCCCAAAATGGTAGCTTATTCTCCGTCTATATGTATATGTCTATGGTTAACACTCTGAGACACTGCGGCATTACTTTGAAGTTCGTTGGATCGCTCGCGGTATTGCTTTATCCGTTTATCCCACTTGGTCTGAGTGTGTCCCGTTCGCTCTCTTCGTCATGCGGTGCAATATGATCCGATTGTGTATTTCACCGTCTCGGATAATAATGAAAATAACTGTACCCTATCTCTACGATTGTGTTAGAGAAGACGGGTCTATGAGGTTACAACTAATCGGAACCGCATTTAAATATACATAGATTAATTAATAATACATAGATACACAATGTTTTTGCTTAAACTGTACATTGCATGCATTTATGTAGGTTTTTAAAGTGGGCGCTATCGCCCAGTTATTCTACAGTTATTTTATTCTTTCAATTTAACTTTTTAACTACCCAACTACACTTGGGAATTTTGATAACAGGGATAGTTTACCCGAAGGGTGCGCTGAACAGAAAAAAACGTTGAAAATGGGGTGGTAAGTCAAAAAAGCTTGGGAAGCTATGATCTATAGCATGTGCAAAAATGTAAAATACAATGAAACAATTAACTGAAATTGTTACGATCCAACGCAGGTAGACGATGGTCGCAACCAATTGGGCCGTCGAGACGATCAACAAACAGTCGCAAACGGGGATTCTGGGACAGTTGCACATCACGTGCAAAACATTCACCACGGTCCTCAAAACCATTCGTGATAGTATTTTAGGCACTGACTTCCAGAAATTCCAGAAACAATATACAGGGTGTAACAATAATGTTGTCCGACCCGGAAGTGGGGCACTCGGGGGGTGAATTGGAACAAGTTTTTCCTTAGCAACAATGTAATCTGAGGCCTCGTTACGGAGATATTAACGAAATACGAGATTTTTCACTTTGTACATTTTCTTTAAGTACAACATCTCGGGAATAGTCTGTGCAAATTTTAAGGTAATCCAATTAAAACTGACAGAGTCACAGGCGTTAAAAAATGGACATTTTATATAAGTGTAAGCTTGACTTGAAACTTTAAACGCGTTTCTCTCGAAACTACATTTTTCAAATCGGTGATCAATATTTCTCGAAAACTACTGTGTCGATTTACATGAAACCTTTTGCGCCTTATTTCAAATCAGAAAAACTTGCCCTTAAATGTAGGATTTTTTTTTCGATCCATACTTTTTTTTTAATTGACCAAAAACGAGTCATTTTTAGGTGAAAATTGCACTTTTTCGGGAAAATGTCCGCCATTTTGTTCCTAATCAATATTTCGAAAAACCCCACGTTGAAGGACAAGATCGGTTCTTCCATTACATAAATCTTACTGAATTTTTAATTTCAAATGAACCGTTACGAAGTTACAGTGATCACGGCAGACCACTTTTTGTGAAGATACATCCGAGAGATCGCTCACCATTTATTTACTAATAAATATTTTAAAATAAAAAAATTACCTTATAATCTATAAACTGCAATCTTTGAAGCGCAGACACATTTTAAAAAAGGTCTTATAGTTTTTGAGAAAAAAATTTCCAAAGAACACTCTTTTTTCGGTCTCTTGACTGAGCATGACCCAAAATATCCATAGTTATACATATATCTATGATTTGGAATTGTATTAATGAGAACGGAGTTGGCAAATTATATATTTTGTACCAAAATATGAATTCAGATACGAATATTCACGTTTTAGAAAATGTCCTAATTCCTGGCATTGAAAACTGGTTTCAAGATTCGTCTAGTTTTATTTTTTAAGGCGATAATGTTAGGTGGTATTGTAGCTAAATTTTTAAAAATTATTTATGCAATAATTATATTAAAACTATGAAAAGGTTGAAAAATAGTCCAGATCTCAATTCCATCGCGAATTTGCAGGCAAAACTAAAAAAACTAATACGCGAAAAAAAATCGCAGAATAAACAAGAACTTCGCCAAGCAATAATACTGGGAAGAAATTTCCCCCGAAGATTACAAAATCAATATTAATTCAATGCCCCAATGAGTTAAAGCAGTAGGTAATACATTCTCACGGAAACATAACAAAATATTAGGTACCAAAAATTGTTTGAATTAACAAGTCAGATCGGAAATTTTTTTTCAGGAATTCTCTTAATCGGAAACTTTTTTCCATGTAACATTGCCTTTCTTATCGTGTTTCTTTTTCATAATAAATGGAAGTTTGTGTTATTTTATTGTTATTTAAGTGTATTTTTAGATATTTTTATATAACATTTTATAGTTCTAAAATAGGAATACTCTCAATGAATTTCGTATGAATGGGTGTAACTGGAAACATTTGGCCAGGGGTTGTACAAAATTTGTAAGTAGACTTTTTAATGACTCATTTTTAACTGCTACCAAATTTTTTAAGGGAACTGTACATAGATGTGCCTTTCTTACCAATGTTCGAATTGATTTATAATGTAGTTCCAAGAAAGGAAAAGAAACACAAACAATTTTTTTTCCACAATCTACGACAGACAGTCAACAGTGAATTTCGTGGTCGATGGAAGCATTTATTTTGTTCATCGCGCTTCCTATACGTGCACACGTATCGGAGAATGTAGCTGGGTAATCCCGTAAAGTCAATTATTCCGCGGGGAGTATTCCATTGTAGGGATATCGACGAATCATCGACAGAAACAATCGACTCGATTTAGGCTAGGAGCAGGATGAAAAAGAAAATTTAATTTACCAAAAATTTCTGTGGTGACCGACGCGGACGTGTCCAGACTTCTGTCGTCGATACAAAAAAAAAGTCGAACGTTGAGAATAGCCGAGGATGTCTATGTAATAACTATTACAAATAACGTGTCTCAATTGTGATAGTGTTCAGTGATCGTGAACGATATTTTGTACTTTGTTACTGTGACATTATAAATAAATTTTTGTACTTAAGCTTTAATTTCATTTTAAATATTATACCTATGTATGTAACTTGGAAATGGTTACTGCTAACGCTGTTGTTTTGTAGAGATTAAGACTTACAGTTTTTGGAACAAATTGAATAAAAGGTTTGGCACGTTAAAATCAAATCGTCCAGAGGTATAAATTGTTTCGTGTAACCAATCTTCCTCCAAATAGTAGTCCAATCTTCAATATGGACAAAATATTTCCGACTATGAATAAAAAAATTACAAAACAATAACTAGTAGAAAATTATTATAACTGTAAAATCAGTCAACTTTATAATAATCGAACAATTGCACCATACAGTATACAAGAAAATTATAAATAACGAGAATTTATGGAAAAATTGTACTAGAATTTTTGCGGAAAAAATTCTTCTAGATTTTTAAGTTCTGAGGCACCTATATCTAATGTTTCTGAACGCAGATGTATAAAATATGAACAATAATTATTCTAACAAAAGCACTGAAAGTGTATCATTGAATGTAAAAATATATTCATTTGGTAGATATACATTTCTGTAAATTTTATTATAATGAATTTAATAACAGAATAATCTGAACCAAATGAAAGCACAATTGTAAAGATAGATAATATTAACGATTTTTACTCATGATTTATTAATTTTGTTTCGTAGAAAGTGTTGAATAAATTGATCATTATTACAAATATTCTTATACCAGTTTCAAAGAAACACATTTATGTAATTCCATTGAACAGCCAAAGTCCCTTTGACTAATTCATGAGAATATTGTACGGTGTTACTTTGTTACTACAACTATAAAAGGAAGATATCCATCTTCAGCTAAAACTAGCTTCAACTTTTTTTACCAAAATTTGATTTATACCACTTAAAAAGGCGGCTTATATGTCAGCATGTGTTTAATGACGAAAATGTGAACTCTGTGAATATCCGGTATCAGATAACTGTGAACTTTTCCTAACTCATTGTTCTGTTAAATGTTTCCGGGGACGGGAAAATAATTCTGGTTCTTTCATGAATCATTCACCGCTATCGATCGAAAATATAATTCTCCGGAAATTACTCGTCCGTTGCAACGAGTGTCGTGCGTATTACGTACCATTTATCAGTTGCACGCAGTTGCGTTTTAGAGGTTCAGTTGCGCTTGGTTAAAGAGAGCCGACCGTACCGGGAAGACCCCGAAAAGTCCATTCACAGTAGCCGAAATATCCGACTACGGACGGGAGATTGTGAAGCTTTGACAATGCACGAAGGTCCGCGAAATGAATGCGCAGTAAAGGAGTTTAAATGACCACCTCCGTGAAATGTCGCACTCGATGGAACAGAAACATTATCCTCGACAGAAATTTCCGAGCTTCCTATTCCGATTGGGTCTTGAAGAATTTACGCTGCTGGATTGAGCGAATTCGTATTCGCGTTAAACATGTATTCGCTCTGTGCGTATGGTTGGAGGGGATGTACGAAACTACCAGAGCTCGCATGGCAGGAAGATAGAGAATTAATGTTGGAAGTTTCTAGAAGTTTTTCAATGCGTTAAAATGGGTCATTCGACCAATTGCGTTGTTAAATGCAAAAATACCGGTATAAATAGTAATTTTAAGTTCTATGGGTTTCCAATAGCTAAACATAAAGTAGAACAAAGGAAAAAATGGATAGTTGCTGTGAAACAGAGAAAGTAAATACCGTAACCTTACTTTTAAAGGTTTAAAGTGTGAAGTCTAATACACGAAAGACATTGATTGTATTTGTTAGGGATGATGGATCACTATGCATGGTTTCCAAAACTATCTGACTTAATATGTAGTGACGATTTTATTGGTAACACAAAACCAGAAGATTAATTAAGTTCAAGTTATATTCCTACTATATTTCTTATTAAACTTTGGGCGAAGTATATACTATTTTTATTAGTTTCAATCGTTATTGATTCTAATGGTGATAGTTGTTTTAACATGGTTGTTTACTAGATGGCGACACTGGTTATACACGTACCCAAGTAGCATTTATGGCTGGCCAACAGTATCCAACAGTTGGGAGTAAGTTGGAACATAGTTAGTGTTTGGCCTACAAATTCCCAAAATTAGGCCTACGATGAATAAGTTATGACAATTTGCCAACGAATATCCAATGTTGGGCTTATAATGATTATAATTGGATAATTAATAAGAAATTTACAATGATAATACAACATTGGCCCACTCAAAGTTTGCCAACATTCAAATATTGTCGTAAAGACGTCAGAAACGTTGCCACAACCAAAAACATGTTTATTATCTTTCACATTGATTTTTTGTTTTCTTATTTATGAATATACTCACAATTTGTTACTGTCGCGCACCACGTTTGACATTTGACATTTTGTGAAAATACAGTCAGGGGGCAGAAGATTGGAAATAACTTATAATAATTATTTGTAATAATTAGCTGCATGTATAAATTGTACATAATAAATTGTAAAGGTAACTTTGCTGGTATAACACTTGTTTACTTGTTTAATATACATATACAATTTATACATGTATATAATTATTATATAGCAAGTAATTATTATAAATATTATTTCCAGTGTTATACTTCTTCAAATATTTGTAAAGGATTTTATGGAAGTGTATAGTATAGCCAACTCTCTTCCTATTGTTGGTTTATTGTAAATTGTAGATACTCAACAATTGGCCCTCCAGACAGAAACCTCCAGTTGGTCCTTCGCAATATAGTGACGTGGGGCCTACGTTGGATATGATTGTTGGCCTGTTTGCAAAAAAGGGTGACAATTCTACCTGTTGGCCAACCAATAGTGCATCAAAGGTTCATCAAAATGCAAACAGTAATTGCTACTAGGGTAGCGTATAGTGTCATCTCGGTAATTTATTTTTCATTATTTGTGAAAAATTTGAATTACTTATCCTAAATCAGAGACCAAAAATTTACAAAAATTATCCTTGTGCATTTAAATTTAATGTGTGCAGGTATATTCTAGACCAGGTATGTGCACAAATGTTATTTGTATCGTGTGTTGAAAGTTACGGTTTATCAATATCTGCATTCCAGTTTCTTGTTCAATTTCCATTTACTGTCAGGGAAATTTCAACCCTCTAATTAAGAAACGTAGGATTCACAGTTTATTTAATCTTCCTGCTGTTTCTTTGATAATTAAATATTTAATAGTTAAGTTAGTTCTGTTACAATCGGACCCACTGATGCTTCGATATTGAATATTACTGGTCAACCAGACCTTGGTTTGTCAGAAAGATCAAAAACACTATTTCGAAATTTCGAAAACCACCGTTGACACATTCTCACATTTAAAACACGTTTTTCATACTTGACATATATTTTTAATCGTGTCTGTAGTTATATTGGCTTTTTTACATTCAGAGAGCATGCAATACGGCAAATGGTTTTCGCTGGCACTCATTTTATGACGTTTGTTTTTAAATTGAAAATATAAGTCTGAATAATTCGAATGCACGTTCCAGACTACCTACCGAGAGGATACTTTTTGAAAGGCGAAGGGAGAAGTTCCTATAAACATATCCCTTAAACATGATACAAATATTTGTATAAAGTAAAATAAGAAACGATATTATTACGGAATAACCTAATACATATGTACATGACAACTAAATTAGATTACACTTTACAGCCGAAACTATTTAATGGACACAGACGTCAAAACCATATCCCCGACATATTACTTTCCAATATGTACATCTCGGTTTTCATAAAAAATATATCTTACTCGAATGTACATTTGAAAAGTTACTTTTCTTCCCTTTAAATGCATCCTACGATGAATTCTACGTTTCACGTCATTTTCAAATATGGTATTAGCGTCGTCACTGACATTACAGAGCACCATAACAAATATGAATGTACAGGCCATTATCACGAGCCCGAAATTTTCCCCCGGAACACATATATTAATTAATCAAATAATTGCAACGAAAGTGTAATATGATTACAGAATAATATAGAACAGATATTTCGATTTAATTGCGAGACGTGTATTCGACGTAATTGTTTGTGTCCGGGCTTGAACAGAAAGGAGATTGGACACGGCTCATTTTTATGCAGACGTATGTACATCCGTACGCGTGGCGGCACGTTAATCGAGATAGATCTCGATATTTATAGTCGACAATGGGCCGGATACATCGGGCATTGTATTTCTATAAACGCGCCAACATATCTGCCGGTACAGCCAGAATCGGGAGATATAACGTTTAAGCATATTATACGCGATCGCGGCATAGGAAAACGGTTCACCGTACAGTCTCGTTTCACGTGTGCGTGTGACGAGTGAATACGCAAGAGTCGAATGTGATGTATGATTTATAATACACGGTAGTCCGTGGAAAAATCCTCCAATATTCAATTTTCTGATACGATGAAAAAAGTATTCTCTTTTGAAAACACCGGGAACCCGATTGATGCAAATTTAAATCGATTTTGTAACTCGATAAATTTAATTTTAACGATGTTTAAACATTCCTGTGAGTTATTGAGATCGATAGTTTTTCCAACATAATAAAGAAGTACCTACCTATAGACGGATTTTTTACTTTATTCTTTAAAATTTTTATTTTGCAAAACTGTATATTATGAATTATTCTTCGCAGAAATCTGAATTGTTTGATTATCTTATCTATGTAATTGTAGTCGAATTTACTTTATATTGGAAGGGGTAGAAAGAAGGAAATGATTTCTATTTATTTATGTTGCATTAATAATACTTATTAAAGTTTTTTTGCATACATATAATCATAAGCAATTCATAGTATGTACAGTAGACTTCCGATACTCCGACACACTCGAGACTTCAGCGCTGCTGGATTTTCAAGTATACCAAATTATACACTGTTCAACAGCCATCTGGACTTCTCACATTCAATAGCCATGTCTTATAGATTTTTGTGGCCTGCATACGAATCTGTCAACGGTTTTCCGCCAGAACTCTTAATTTTCGAGAAATTTGATTTTGAAAAGAAATGCACATTTTCAAATTTGACCATTTCCTGTATTCAAACAGTAATAGTTATTCGGTTGGTTGTTACGTGAAATTATTCTATACACTCTCCCGTATATATTGCAAAGGGAAAAGGATACCCGAAATGCATCAATTTGTGCACATATTTTTCTATTTATTTAAAGAAGTAACGATCTAGGAGAAAATTTAACTGCACCATATAGCAGACATTTTTCCTTAGGATAGCTTCAACAACAGTAGTAGGTCACGTTTTGCTTTCAGTACTGAAACAAAATAGTTTGCCAAAACATGCGACATCGACAGTGGTCTGACAGTGACTGGAGACTGACAAGCGTACCAGTGGATTGGTCTGCCGCTGCTGCGCCGTTGAGTACCACTGTCGAGGCCGCATGTTTTGGCAAACTATTTTCTTTCAGTATTGAAAACAAAACGAGACTTACTACTTTTGTTGGTGCTCTCTAAAGAAAAAATGTCTGTTTTATCGCATGGTGCAGTTAGATTTTATCCTAAGCCCTTACTTTTTGAAATGTATTAATAAATATCTGCAAAAACTGGAGAATTTCGGGTGTCCTTTTCTATTTGATCATTGTTTAAATATGTTTAAATGTTCATAATGCAATAACACCATATACTATTCTATTCGGGACAGTTCGTAGAATAATTTGACGCAATAATCAACAGAATAATTATTACTGTTTGAACACAGGAAATGTTCACATTTGAAAATGTGCATTTCTTTTCAAAATCGAATTTCTCGAAAATTGAGGGTGCTGGCGGAAAACCGTTTAGAGATTCGTATTCAGACCACAAAAATCTATAAGAAATGGCTATTGAATGTTAGAAGTCCGAGAAAAAGTTAAAATTTCTTGAACGGTGTTATTAGACCCTACCTGTAATGCGGTGCAAACTAGGAAAATAATTCGAATATATAAAAATAATAAGTAAACTAGAAATGAAATAAAATCATAAACCTACTAGTGTAATCTAAAACGAAATGTTTTACACCGAGGAATAATTCGACGATGATAAATAGTCCACTATTATTTGAATAATATACAATAAACGGTATTTATAGTACTGGAATTGGATAGTAATTAGAATATAATGAGATACATACACAATGTAAGTATTGTTACGTTGCAAGTTTTTCAATTTAGAATTACCATCAGTTTGATGATATTGTATGTATTAGGTATAGCAATAAGTAAACCACTAGAGTTCTCACGATTATCGACTCTTTGTTGATATGCGATTATTGTCCAGGCGTCATCCCCACTACTTGGGGGGGGCGGGGGGGGTGACCTCGGCAACCGCATACTTTGTTGCCGCAGCGCGCCGAGACTGCTTCCCTTTCACGAGCCACCGACTGAACGTTGGAAGTCCACAAAAAAGTTATATTCCCGAGTGTCGGTGAGACAATCCTAATGCAACGATAAAATTCTTTTATTTGTTGTTCTTTCTTAATGAAACTTTTCTAAACATATTGGTGAGATTTTTCTGATTAAAATGATACCAAACACGACGCAATTGTGGTCATATTTACAGAATCAGAATGTCATGGGTCAGATTTATTAGAATCTATAATGAACTAATATGAACTATTAACAGTTTCTACATGAGTAAATATGATCCAAATTATGTCATATTTGGCAGCATTTTAATCAGAAAAATGTCACCAATATTCTAATAAAAGTTTCATTAACAACGAATCAGAAATAAAAAAGTTTCAGTTTTCTATGTTATTAAATATAGTCCGATTTATGTCGGGTTTGGACTTATTTTCATCAAGAGAATCTCCTACATTTATTCATAACGTTTTTAAGAAAGTTCACTGAAAGGAGTAAAAGTTTAAATGTTTACTCGTACGTTATGTCGCGATATGAATTCTATGTTATTAAACATAGTCCGATTTATGTCGGGTTTAGACTTATTTTCATCAAGAGAATCTCCTACATTTATTCATAACATTTTTAAGAAAGTACACTGGAAGGAGTAAAAGTTTAAATTTTTATTCATGGGTGATTCATTCCGTGTGTTACATTGTAACCCGAGAGCCCGAGGGTCGGTTGCCGGCGGCCAGATAACATCTCTACGCGCCGAGGCTTCGAGCTTCGAGCTTCGAGTCTCCCTGAGAACATAAATCTGTCATCCGAGCTCGTTCGAGTAGCTCGACCGAGCTTCGAGCTTTTCCTGTACTACTCGAACACGCTCGAAAAGCTCGGTTACCTATCACTAGCGTACACACACACACACACACAATCGGACTGTGTGGTCGGCTATAAGAAGCTTTTTCTCTGTTTTTTACTGGGTTGTCCTTTTCTACGTTCGGAATACTACAAAGGTGAGTTGCCGAAGCTCGAGACTCGAGCAAAAAACGTATTCATGAGGGTCAGAAGTGTTTCGCGTAGTTCACGATTATCGTCCCCTCGTTTACTCGAGTTAGGGACAATAATCGAGAGGACTGTGTATTTCTTTTTAATAAACCGGTAGCACAGTTTAAATTTAAAACGTATTTCTATTTTTTCCTTCTCTCAAAATGGCAGTGAATATTGACGATGTAGAACAAATAACACTGGAAGCACATAAACTGCTGATTTCCTTAAAAATAATGATTGAATTTAATAAAATATAGTGTATTACTTATTAGTACATCTAATGTAAATTGCACGCATAACAAATGAGAATTCCTATAGCTGATTTACCGACTGGTAAAAAACTGACATAGAAGAGAAGAACATTTTTTTAATCGCAGTCACATTAGTTTAACAATCTGTTACCAAGTTTTAATGATATATTCAGAAAGTAGTTAGTTAAGTAAAATATAAAGAGGTAGTGTTACGTGTTACGTTTGAGAAGTTGAATAGGTAACTGTGGGTCGTATAATGCTCACGTCGCTTTTAATTCCCTTTTAGACAGTTAAACGTATTGTTCTCTTTTATAATTATACCGACATTCATTCCTTTTTCGTTCGCAACAGAAAAACTCGGCCGTCGTTAGTCAAAGTACGTATGAACGTTACGCCGCGAACATAGAAAGACAAAAAGCGAGTCGTGATGCGGCCTACCTGGCAGGTAATTTAATTTCTGAAACGATGGTCATCAACGAGTTCGTTTCCAGTGTTACATCAGAATTCCTTCTAAAACTTTGTATAATCCTTTCGAAGCTGAAATCACATTTGTTTAGTCTGTCTGGCGGAAGCCGCGGCGACACGAGGGAGTCATGATTTCCTAGAAGAAAACTCTCCTGCAGGGTAGAGTTGATTTCGTAAAAAGACCTCTCTCATGCAGAAAATTTTTCATGACCAAATATGGAACCGGAGCATCAGCCCCATCACTTTTCCATTCTAATTTTTGGATACGAAAGGGGCTGTTGAACCAGGCTTCGTGGGTTAGTCTTAAGAAATGTCTACGCGAGTTTAGATCGAGACAACATCGTCCAGCACAGTTAACCGAGCGAATTCAAGGAAGATCGGGTACGAGTCCCCTTCACGCAATTACCAAATCGAACAGTATTTAGTAGTGTTGTTAAAATGAGCCTCGGATCTTGAGCTTTAACAGCTCAAGTCGCGGTTCAAACCCTAAAGGCTCGAACCCTCAAGGTTCGAAGCTTGAGTCGTGAAAGCTTGAGTCTTTAACGCTCGAGCCTTTAAGCTTGAAGGCTCGAGTCGTATAAATTGTATGTATTGAAGTAATGTACAGACTTTGAGTTTTCGAAACCTTAAAACTTAACCTAAAAGTTTTCAGTTTTTAACTCTAATATTACACGAATCTCAAGCTTTTAAAGCTTCAAGGGGGAATAATCCAAAAACGTCCAGAAAAGCGTGGTTTTTGTAAATTAGTTCTGCAACACCCAAACCTCATTAAACTATTACTAATAGGGTGATCAAATATATATTTTGGACAATACGTTAAATTTTCTTTTATTACAAAATACGTATGTATACTTGAGCAACATATACGAGTCATAGGATGTTACACGTCGAACAAAATAGTTTCTCAATTTGTTCACGGTTCATTGATCTGAGAGACAAAGTTGAGACATTTTTTCGTTATTCGCGTGAATTTCGACCTAATATTCTAGTAGAATATTGTCGAAAAATTATACATTGAAAGTATATATAAAAAACTTAATTTTTTCCAATCGTCACTGTGTTATTCCACATGAAGTCTGAAGCTTTAAGGTTCAACCCTCTAGAATCCTTAAGTGTTAAATAATGGAATTAACACTAAATCTATAATATTATACTTTATACAGTCTTTAAAAAATACAACCATGACTGCAAACACATGAGAGATTGATACCAAGAAAAGGAAATGAAAAATGAAACAAAATAACCATTGAATAGTAGACGAAATGAAACATTGCTAAAAATTTGTCTGTAATGTTCAAAATATAGTATTATCGACTGAAAACATACTCTTACGTCGTGGGAGTCATAGATGACCGGCAGCAAGATTAATGTACTACGCATGATAAGTTTGCACAATACATATTATCCTATTGTGTAATATATTATTATATTATTATATGATTCTAATGGGCAATCACTCTTTGGCGCTGAGGACAAAACCAGCAGAAACACGCTCGGCAGTAAACGTGTTAGCCTCGAGCTTCGAGACCCGAGCCTTGAAGCTCGAGTTTCGAGCTTCGACGACTCGAGCCCTGAAGCTCGAGCCTCGAGCCGCGAGCTTCATATGATTTTAGCCTTAAAGACCGAGTCTTCAAGTTACAGTGATCACGGCAGACCACTTTTTGTGAAGAGACATCCAAGAGATCGCTCACCGTTTATTTATTAATAAATATTTCTAAATAAAACAATTACCTTACAATCTAGAAACTGCAATCTTTGAAACACAAACACATTTTTGGAAAAAAGTCTTATAGGTTTCGAGAAAAAAATTCCTAAAGAACACTCTTTTTTCAGCCTCCTGACTGAGCATGACCCCTCAAGTAATAACATGGAAAAGATGTATTTTTCCGTGACTGGTACAAAATGTATTAATACAACTACTCTTTAAAACATTTGTCACCTTTACAGTTCTTAATGTTGAGGCTTTGGGATGTAAGCAGTGTCCTTGTTGAATTGTTTTCCTAACGTTTCGCAAGCATTGCAGCTAACTTCATCAGGGAGTCGAAAGACACACTGATACTGTGTGTCTTTCGACCCCCTGATGAAGCTAGCTGTAATGCTTCCGAAACGTTGGGAAAACAATTCGACAAGGACACTGCTTAAATCCGAAAGCCTCAATAGTGAGAACTGTATGATGCCAGGCCGTGAAAGCCTCAAATCTTTGGTTTCTCACCTTTAATTACAGAATAAATAGTCATTGTGAAGGTAGTTTTCGTTAAAAAATCGGCAAAACGTGCAACATTAGAGCGTCCGTATTTTTTTAAAATTTGCAAAACCAATACAATGATGATTTAACCGTCCATTCGCACTCCCCTAATTTCACATAATCAACAATGGATTCCGATTTGAACAAAGTCACAGTTTTGGAATACAAAAGGTGATCACGTTAAGTGTGGAATGACCCTACCATTAATTAATAATTAAAAGATTGGTCTGATGAGGACAGCTTTGATTTATCTTCATTTTATATTAGATTCCAGGACTGCGGCGGCAAAACGAAACTTTATTACGTCCGCCATGGTTAAATGCCTTGTGCAGGCCATGATGAAGCAGTCCCTATGATCTGTTGCCAGCAATTATTTTTCTTACGAGGTGTGCACCTCTTTCTCCGTCACTTCTTGAACGTCTCACGCCATCTTTTTACTAGACGTTTTTTTACTGTGTAAGCGGCATTGAGGAAAAATTTTTCGCTTTTTCAGAACGAATAACCGCAATTAATTAACTTAGAGACTTTAAAAATTTCTCGAGGTAATTTAAAAATTTACTCAGAAACAGAAATTAAACAATATTTTTCTTACATTAAAGACAATCCAAACTGTCTTCCATCTTTAATAAACCCTTTTATTCCATTATATTTTACACACTCATATGTGAGAAATGCATAAAATCTAGTATCTAATTATAGAAAACAAATACACTATTCAACACTTAAAAAGCCTCATAACCGTCAATAGGTGTTTTTGATGGATCTCCATAAGCTGAAACGGATCTGCAAACCGTTTTTTCCCTTTAATTTTTGAAGAAGTCAATTTTTAAAAAATTGCAAATGATCAATTTTTGAGGTGTGCTATGCTTTTGCAGTCATAGTTATTCAGTTGCTTCTGATATGAAATAATTGTCTGGACTCTCCTGAACAAAATGATGTAAATTGTTATTCCTACTATAGACATCTAAATATGTTTAAATAATGATCAATGTGAAACGGATACCAAAAACGCACCAATGGTTGCTGCTATTCGTCAATTTATTTAAAAAACTAAGGGTGTAGCAAAAAATGTAACCATAGCGTGCAATAGAGCAGACCTTTTTGCTGCGGATAGTCTGAAGGAAAGTTACATGATGTATTTTGTTTTCAATAGAGAAGCGAAATAGTTCAGCGAAACACGCGATGACGTCAGTGGTACTCAATAACGGCGGTCACGTTGCCTGCCACTCAGCGTGCTGGGAAAAAATAGTTGGCAGATTCGTACTCAGTTCATAAAGATCTATCAGAAACGCCTACTAAAGGTTGTGAGGTCGAAAAAATGTACAAATTAATTGAATAGTGCAATTTGCGTATAGTTATTAAAACAAATGTAGTGATTTAAATAAATTAGTTACGCCTGAATTAAAGTCAGTATTTACAAATTTTTAATGTCAAAATCATCAGTTTTACTAACATTTAATTTTTTAATAACAATAAATGTTTGATTTCATACTTCATATAGTTTGTATATTTAGTGAACAAAGTCTAAAGTTTTTATATAAACTATTCTAAAACAATATTTGTATAAGTTATATGAATTATAATATTTTATAATAATTTGCACTTATAAATCAAGTTGGATACACACAGTATGACTGAAAATAGAATGTACACAATATAATAGGTAATGACAATTTATTCATACATACAATCCAATTCTTTCTCTGTTTTTCAGAATTGAACTAGGGTTAACGATATAGTTATTGACCAGGGTACAGAAGTTGACCACTTTAAATTTCTGCCGCCATAGTCTAAAGAACCAGCGCGTCTCCGCATTAATGATGCACCATTATCATGAAAGACAATACTATCTTACGTTTCAACTGACAGTCGACCATTTCAGCATAAGCGTTTCGCCGTGAGATCATCGGAAAGAAAAATGCGTAATTTCAATTCTTAAAGAAGGTAAGAGGATTAGCGGGCATCTTTAGAGCAGCCACTTTTTTAATGACGTATAATCATTATTTAATTATGTTTGCCGTGAATGCCATAGATCATAACATGTGGAAAGGACCCAATGTTAACATTCGGCATACGTCCAGTCGTGTCAAACGTGATTATATTGTTTTTGGGGGGTGTTCAATAACTGGTTCGGCTAATGCACGATAAGACAGTTATTGACCACTCGTAGTCTTTCTGTTGAAAGATCGCGATTTAATTTGATTTCTGTAATCTTAGTGCGTACAATAAAACTTTATTTCCCTGTTGTCTTATACGCGGTTAACTATGGTCCTTCGTTGTATTAAAGAAAAAGGCAAAGAGAAGAAAAGAAGGACCAAATGAGAGCGAAACCTAAGAAACAAAAAAAATCGAATGAGGCCAATGAAACCGCGGCGAAGAGCACGACATACGTCATTAAGAGTGGACAGGGAACTCACCTTGCCCCAAGAAAATATTTTTTTAATTTTGAAATATCAGCAAATGGTTTTATTTCGATTTTAAAGTAAAAAATATGCCAGTTTCTTTTATATTTGGCAAATGGTCAACAACTATACCTGGACCGGTCAATAACTATGCCACGACCGGTCAATAAGTGTAATTTTTAGTTATTTTCGTTGTTATAGTATGATGTTGAAAGCAAATGATTTCTTAAAGTTTCTTTGGTGTTATAATCATTGCTGATATTTCTCTTTCCACCAAGTATAGAACATTCATTTGTAAAATTCAAAAGTTACTTATTCCATAGCGATTACCTAAACTCTTAAGTGGTCAGCTATTGTATCGTTAACCCTATGTTCATCTCGTACCTCTTATGATAAAAAGATGATATTACTTAATACATTCTAAAGAGTTCAGAATCCATTGAATTGATAATACTATGACAATAGAAAGAAATTTATTATATAGAACCACCAATTTCAATGAGACATTATTGTATTCAAATCCAGAATAATCCATGCTTAACTTATTCCACAATATTGTCAGAGCACCAATTAAATCAAGAGATTACCGAAAGTTATGAAAAAATATAACGTTTTCAATAAACCCTCGTTTATGGGTATTAAATTACACATTTTTTCTAGCTTGTTTTCTTCATATGTGCTCTTGTTATTTAAAAAAATTTTGAGAGTTCTTCGAAAAAGAATAAAGATTAAATAATAAACAGAATCCAATATCTAAGTAGCAGTATTTCATCGAAGAAGTTTCTCGGAATCATATCTATATAACTTTCGTGTCGCTGGATCGAACATAGTTTTCCAAGGAGCTTACTTTAAAGAAACCAGAGGACAAAGCATATCATCCCAGTTTATGGGCTATGTACGTGTCCACTCTAGGTTTCAAGTCGATATCAAACGACATATCGCACTAGCCCAGATTATTTATCATCTTGTACGTAAAACAATTCCAGAAATCTTCCCCTGGTATTATGTTTTGTTACAAGCGTAAACCGTTGGGAAGGTTTTCTGACAAAAACACACTTACAACTTCCCTATAGCCAACACAAAACACTTTAATAATAATGCTATTACTTCACAACTTCTTGATATTCAGTGCACTTAGAATAAATTGAGAATGAATTGTTTAGTCTACCTTAGTATAAACGGCGAAACCAAGTTACATAATATTATTCAGTACATAACATAATAAGTGATATTATTCGTTGCAATTGAGTAAAATAGTAACATCAACTCATTGGTCCACTTTGCTCTAGACTCAATTTTTCTAATTAAAAGACCTAATCAAAATATTCTACCTTCAAACAGTAAAATATTTCACTGAATTTTTTTTGTAATTAATAACACAATAATTATGTAAAGTTTATAAAAGGCCGATTTTGAGTGAGATGGAATTGGTTATCTGTTTCTACGAATACTGTAAGATTATGGTACGTTTCATGAAAACTCACCTGGTTTTGTTGAGTTTGCTCCATCTTTGACTGGAACAAATAGGATATGTTTTATTGTTTCATTAACTTGCCATTCGCCATATTTCTTAATGTATTGTAAACAAAGCTTGTAAACAAAGCAGGAGATGTAAATTCGGTGGTTGGCTTTGCGTGTTCACAATATTACTACTAATACTATGAGATTTTTTGGTTGTATATGTGTAAACATTGGTAAACTCTAATTTTAAAATCCAGGTGCTTTTTTGATGATATGTGTGCCCTCTTTTCTTTCAGAAACGATTAAATTAGTAAAAATTCAACTTCAATATGAATAGAATAAATTTTATAAATACAATTTACAATCTTGCAACTCCTTCTTTGTTGATGTCAAGCATGTTTGTCAAAAGTTAATTTGTCCTTTTCAATATACCAAGTAGGAATAGTCACCTCAGGGTCACTGAACATATAATCATTCAATACTAATGTGTCTAAGATTCAGAGAAAGGATATTCTACATACATCAATCTCATAATTCAGAGTACAATAATATAGTCCTGATGAGTTTTGCGATACTGTGTCGTATTTAAAATTGTGTTCGAGCTATCTTCAGATGTAGATAAAATTTATTCTAAGGAATTTAACTTACAAAGTCAATTTTATTAGCTGTTAATCAATTTAATTTTTATATTTGTAAATACATATTGTATATGAGCTTCCATATATTCAGTTTCAGAATCTTGTCTTCTGTATTGTCTATGTCTTCGTGTTACAGAATATTAACAATATTTTTTTATTATTTCTAATATAGTATGTTTTATCTTTGTTACAGGTAAGTACGTCAATACCTTTTACGCACCAAACAATGAGTAAGTATGTCATCAATGGGTACCTGATATAATGAAAAGAAAATTCTTCCATCAAAAAGGATAAAATACATACGGGTTGTTTCGTATGAATAGTAGATCATGAATATATGCAACATGTTATATAACTGCATGCAATCACAAATGACGTACGAAATGTTCGTGTAATGTAATATAATGTAATTTAACTCTCCCCCATATCCGCATAATACAATTTTGGATGCGTTCTATACCGAGTCGTCAAAACGAGTAACTCACGTCATTTTAAACTAGCATCTCGAACCCTTGTCGATGTCCCTGACATCATAGACATCCTCTGACGATATTGTATATTCCTGGGCTTCTTCTTTAACCCTCCGAGCACGGAAACATGGTCACCGGTCCCTATGTCATTTCGGACCCCACACCGATATTCTACTACTAGACAGCGACGGCGAGACTCGAGCTCGAGGCCCTCACCGACACTGTACTAACACAGTGCCAGTATGGCTCGAGCTCGAGACCCTCACTGATATTACTACGCAGTGGCGGTTGCTCGAGCTCGAGCTCGAGCCACCGTCACCATGTATACAATGTAATGATTAGCTGGTTCCACATTACATTTGGATTTTCGTGGTTCTTATTACACTAACTAGAATAAAAATCTCGTGAATTATAAAACAAATTATATTTATTAGTCAATACTTCTGCGGTTCGCATGTAAACAAACATCGGTCGCTATGCGATTTATACGACAGCTCCGTCACTGCGTACGTGTCGCTCTCGAGACCGCGTGTCCCCACTCCTGATTTTGTCACTGTGTGCCTGTCGCTCTCGCGACGCGTGACCCAGGGACCGTGCTCGGAGGGTTAATACATATTCCTACATACAGAAAGTGAAAAAAATATATTGTGCTTTATAATATACTTAATATAATAAAAGTGAAAGAGGTGATATTGTTTGTATGTTCTGTATGACATGTTTTAATTATCATTGGAATTTTTGTAATTTGTAAATACCTTAGAGAATTTATAAAGGAGTATTCCTTTTATAAATAAATGGAACAATCATCGTTATAACAGGAATATCTTAATATATGAATACTGTACAGGGTGGGACAATAACTATGTCCACTTTGAATATTGCCGTTATTTGTAATAATATGAAACAATGTTATATACGAAACTTACACGGTATAGAGGGTGCTAAAATACGGTTAGAAACGATAAGACATGCACGTAATACAGCGATACGAAGTTTACAACTTTGCATTGACGCAAACGGTCACCACTTCGGGCATCTCCTGTAATGTAAGAAAGTTTATTTTACTGCCACTTTTGACCTTGCATGACCTTCAATGATAGCTCGCTGAAGTCGTCTTAACACCGGCTATCACATCACGAAAAAAAAATATAGCATTCCATTAAAAAAAATTGTGATGACCTTGAAATCTCCTTCATGCTTTCATCCGCGCAGAAAATGTTTGTCACAATATGCCCCTTCCTATACCATGTAAGTTTTGTATATAACATTTTTTCATATTATTACAAATAACGGCAATACTTATATAATAAAAATACGATGTATGCAACTTTCAAATAATAGAGAAACAAAGTTTTATAAAATGTGTACAAGCATGGGAACCAGCTTAATGAAGGCGAATTAGTCCCTATATCTTCTAAAAACGCACTTTTAAACGATCGACCATTATTTTTTCCTTGTTTCGTTGACGAGTGTTGTAATCAAAAAGTCATTATCCACAATTATCCGCGAACCCTTCAAGTTTGCTGCCTCTTGAATTCGACCATAATTTCTCGAAGTTCTCAACGATGGGGTAATGGGAAACTGTAGACAATGACACTACTTCATATTTATTTCCCTACCGATGAGATGCCGTCCCCTTATTCTTTTCACTGTTACACCACACTGAAATGTCTACTCTCAACTCCTCCCCATTCGAACTTAGACAATCACATCGTTGCTATTTAGTTTCGTGTTTCATTTATTTGGCGAATTTTGTAGTATTCATCTATATACATTCGTATTTAATTTTCGAGAAGATAAAGGAGAGAGTATTATGCCATTTCTAGTTTAATGAATCTACTACCGAATAAAATAAAATGCTTCATGTATCGAAGTACTCGAGATGATCGAAATCGTACCTATGTGCAATTAGATTCGAATTTATTTGCAGTATACTTGATCTTGTTCGTTCAGATATTACTGTTTCAGTAGACGGAGACAATGACGTAACATTCACCTTTCCCTTCAGATATTGTTCACACTTCAATGTTTAAACTTAATCAATAAAGTACGACTTTTCATTACCACTACTTCTACTTCTAACTTCTCATAATAGAAAAATAACTATACTTTTCGCTAGAGCACACATCCAGGCTGTAAATTACGCAGACAACAACTATTCCACAGTTACAAATTTTGCTACAAATATGATTCTCTTAATGAAATAGTTAGCGATTTTCCACTGTCTGTTCGGTACTCACTTCACTCAAATAATGTTAACGTGGCATACGAGATTTATAACGGTTTGAAAAAATCCTCGACTTAATGCGATTCTACATCTACGGTCTCGTGAAGACAATATGGGGAGAACAACGGGGTAAAATCAGCGATGAGTGCAAAACAATGGTTTATTCGGAAAATTTGTTAAGACAAATTCTACTGTTGTACACCGATTGTAAAAATGCTGTTCTGAGAGAAACGCGTTTAAAGACCGGCTGAAGCCATTTGGTGGTACGACGAGACGCTTCACTAAATCAGCTCTAACAATATAATAGCGTTCAAACTTTGAAAATTATACTTCTATGAGTAAAAACTAACGATTTAAGCCAAAAAAACAAATTGACCGATTTTTTCGAGTCTCAAAGTTTCCCCCTCCTCTTAAAATCATTTATTAGCAGGCGTCAGTGAATTAGAGAAGTCATGGTAAGGCCATCGACGTTCTCAGCTTCGTCAATACGAATTCGCCCTTACGCAGAATCATCTAAAATTCTATCTAAATTCTGATACAACTATTTAGAAGAACAGGTAGATAAATTTGGAAATTGTTTGGATATCACGTGTAGTTCAAGGAGACAAGTATCAACTCCAGACACTTCGATAACGTCGCTCGTTAGACCGATGATAAAAGAGATTCGACGTAGCACCTCGCCCGGATACTGTTCAACGATACATTATGTAAATCAGAGCGGCGTTTGTTTGTTGTCCCTGTGTGCAACATGTAAATACATTCGCCGCCATGCCACCCTATGGTTGTTTCCGTTCGATGGGAGATACGAGCACCGAAAATAGAGAGCGAACAAGCGTACCACCAACCTCGACGTCTCGTTCCGACGACGCCGATGATGGCGGACGAGGTGGCACTGGTCGCAGCGGTGGCTGCCATCATGTAAACTCAATTCCTCCGGTTTCTATTCGGACACACGCGATGGTTCCGAAAATTCGCGAATGCCAAAGCCCGATGATCGAGTGCCGATGCTATTGTGTGGTTGGTTTACGATAAAAAATCTTGTCCCCGTTTGACGTGTTATTTATTCGCGGGGCTCTCCCCGATGTATTCGCATTTTACGCTTCTCTGGCGTGAATTCGAATTACCGGGCAACGAGAATTTGCATGATTGGGAATACTATATTGTTCGCCGATTTTGCTGCTACGTACCTATAGTCTGGAATTATTGTGCTGACAAATTGAATGATGGTAATACATTGGTCACTCAGTTTTTTCCTGAAATAGTGTGTTATTAGTGGATTGTGACATTATACTCCTATGACAGATGTAAATGTGTAAAATAAATCAAATGGAAGCATTATCAAAAACTGGCGAGTTTTTTATGGTACTTTATTTAGTACAAATCACTTGACGCTTAAGTAGTTGCATTCAAAAAATTACACAAATGGTCGCATAGAATCTCAGGAGACACTACATAGTTTAGTATTAAGTTATTGATCAGTTTCTTTTACGGGTAATCAAATAAAACTCTGGCTATTAATTGAGTATTTTATTATTACTAAAATTCCTAAGGAAACAAGTGGACGTAAAATTTAAACATACAAAATAATAGAACAAAATAATAGTCCTCTAAAGTAATCATCGGTTTAACAAATGATCTTGTCATATGCCAAATATGATTACTTTAGAGGACTATTATTTTGTTCTATTATTTTGTATGTTTAAATTTTACGTCCACTTGTTTCCTTAGGAATTTTAGTAATAATGAAATACTCAATTAATAGCCAGAGTTTTATTTGATTACCCGTAAAAGAAACTGATCAATAACAGTGTTTCATCTTATTCACCGGATTAGTTATCTGTTTAACAAATGATCTTGTCATATGCCAAATATAACTAATCCGGTGAATAAGATGAAACACTGTCTTCGCATTCGTTGCAGTAAATATTGAAGTGATAGCTGCAAACAAACTTTTTACATTTATTGCATTTAGTCATTACTTTTTTGTTATCTCCTCTAGGCACTGAACTTTCTTGGATCACAACCCAAGAGAACAATAACTCATACGCAGGAGGTAACCCTTCGATATAGACTGATGTATGAAGTTTGCAAGCATTCCGTTTAATAAAGCACATTTTTTCTTATTTCGAAAATACGATGACTCCATGCGACTAATTAAGGGTTATAGTGTGAACTAAATTTTGTTAAATTTGTGTGAACTACTATTTGCTTACTGTTAATCGCTGTTTTATAAGTATAGTGCATAAAATTTGTATTTAGATAAGAAAAATGCAGTCGAGTTACCTACTATATAAAGTTTGTCTAAAAAGTTTTCAAATTGATGTCAAAACAGCAATTTTTCCTACGATATTCATGATATTTATCAATAATTATTGAAAGTTGCTTCCTTCTGAAGTGATATAGTTTTTATGATAATTACGTAAACACTAGAAATAGGTCTGATGATTCTTCTTCAAGAGGGCAAAGAAAGTAGTCGTTTAATCCCTGTGAATGCCAAAACAATTTTATATTGTCGTTTCTTTGCGTACATTTCCAATTTGGGTAAAAAGAATTAGTTGGATGTAACTGAATTACACGAATACGATGGCGAAACAAACTGTCAGATACCTTTTGTGACTAAAATGTTGTGTAAACTCATCACTTGTGAAGCCAACAGTTTCGACTGTCATCCACTCCACTACCTCGAAGAGGAACTACACTGCTCAACACGTAAAAAACTTTGCAACATTTCTGATAGATCTTTATGAGCTGAATACGAATCAGTCATTGAAAAAACAATTTAAAAATAAATGCGTATTTTCAACTTTGAATATGTTTTGTGAAAGGTAAGCAAGAGGCCAGATATAATCCGTAAGCAGATGCATCTCTGTAAAATTTCAACCTTGAAAACGACGCTTTCAAGGGTACCTCGTTGTGATCAAATTGATGAGACCGAATCCGCTAAAGTCATCATTTCGAAGCTTCAAAACGGCAACTATAGAGATCAGACGCTTGGGAAACGGAATATGTATTAATGACATCAACAGAGTCGTGCAAACTGCAAAACATTAATGCGCACAGCTATGCAACAAACCACGTAATTGTTCGCGGCCAGTTTTATGACGATTCCACTTTTTACGAAGTAGTATAATAAAATTTTGCCACACTTCAGGAGAAATATGTAATATGTCTTATGAAACATACATGGAAGAAAAGATAGATACGATCTGTTTTATTGAAATACGATTAGCAATATTCACTAAGGTACTCTTTGGTTTATGAAACATTAATTTGTAAATACTGTAAGGAGACTTCACTGTGCAAAATTGGAAAGATTTGTAGCTTGGGGAAGTAGGGGCAAGAGGGGTTCTCTGTTTGTTCAATGGTTCACATTCTGAGACGTCTCATAATGACGAACCTGCCAGAAATCGTGGACAAAATTAATATTTTCAAATCTTAGGAAAATTGTTGAAATAAAGTAGAATAATACGACTCTGAAACGATAATAATCTATTTTTTCAATGTTAAAAATATATGTTTTCGCAAAAAATATAACTTATAGCAAATAATAATTGTTATTGTAGTTATCTACAATGTATAGATGTGTACATACAACTCTTATAATGGATATATGTATAATATTGGATACATATATGAATGGTTCGACGTAGCAATTAACGATCAGCTGAGCGATGGGTCTTGCGCAGGCGCAGACACTGTCAAGAAGCAGAAATCAGTGACTTGGGTCGTGCGCTCTTTGGCTGTGCTGCGCGTGCGTTAATATGTCGGAAATGGAGGTTCAGATTACAAAACGGCAAAGGAATTTGCGATTTGTATTTGCATGCGGAATATTCGTGTTGCGGATTGTTCCATCTTTTTGGGACACCCTTATATACAGGGTGTAACAAAAGTGTTGTAGGTACCTGAAATGGGTCATTCGTGAGGTGATTTAGAACAAGTTTTTCTATAGAAAAAATGTCATCCCAAGCTTTGTTAACGCGATATTAACGAAAAACCCCGACCAATCAGAGCGCGTCTTCCGGCCGAGGTTCCGCGGTAGCGTGGGCTAATTTTGATTTCTATTTTTAATTTTAAGCAGGGTCTCATATTATATTAGGACCAGTTTTCTAAAATTTTTCTTTATTTTATTCGTAAAAGATCGAGATTTCCAAATAAACTTTTTATTTCGACTGGAAAATTATTTTTGCATTGTAAAGGTCGTAAAACAAATTATTCTTTTGGAATTTATGCATCGAAGTCTGTCGGTTAAAAGTCTGCAAAAATATGGCCAGGTTCCTTGAAGTCTCCTCTATAGCATACTCTTTGTTCAAAGCGGTGTGTATGCAAATAACAGAATAATCAGTTGTTAATTTTCGCCCCCGACCGTGCACAGTTATCTGACCCACAGGCTCATACAAACTTTACTATTTGAATAATCAGTCTAAATGAAATTAATTAAAGGATAATACATCAATGCAAAAATCTCTAAAATATATAAAACATAGATTTATACTACAAGCTGTAACTTCGAGAGATATGATTGACTTTCCAATAATCCATATGAGTGGTTGATGCGACCCGGAATAATAAAACAAAAAGAGACGTTATGATGAGAAAAATATATCTACAAAATATCTATTAGCATTACAAATTTGGAAGAAATGGACTGGCGAAAAAAGAATCACAATATTTATCCTACTATACCAAATAACTTCTCCCTGACACCTTTTAGATCATCATAAATAACGATGATAGGGCGGTAAACACGACAGAAGAAATATCTTTTTGCCCAATTCTAAATAATTCATTTAATAAACTAAATTAAAGCAACAATTCCATCTTTTATTGTAATATTTCGTATACGGTCTATGAAGAGGCCACTTGGGAACATTTTCATAAGCAGTCTCTATGTAGCCCTGGTTAGTAACAATTGTTAAAACTTCATCCAGTCATCGTTACATTTCAACAAATTGGCATTGTTTATTTCTCGTCGTAGTCATTAGTCGCAAGTGCGAGAATTTCTTTGCAGTGTGTATTATTACTACACAAGAGCGTTACAGTTTATGAGTTTATCCTATCCGAAAGTGTGTTTTTCAGTCTTCTTATGTTCCGCTCTTCAGAGGCAGTACTGCCTTTTTAGGGCATAGGACGTACAGGGTGACTCATTTAAATGGATCCCCACTAAAAACCGGAAATCCATTGATGATACCGACAAATGTTTCACATAACAGTGAATGGTTTTGTGGGGAATATAATTTGACGTGAGTTGTTTTTTCGTAGGTTCGCGCGTAGTCATGTGAAGATAAAATTCGTTTTTTTTTTAAATAGAATCATATATTTTCTAAAGCATTAGTCGCTGCAACTCGTTAGTTTTTATAAAAAAGTATTAGCTACTTATACCAACAAACTATTAGCTTAGGAAATATTTTTATTTCAAAGCTGCGAACTGGTAGGTATTAGTAATACGATGTTTACCTTCGTACAGTTGATGCTTAATTTGAGATACTAGATGTCGCCTGCAGTATCGCACAAAGCTCTGAAATTAAAATATCTTCTAAACTAATGTTTTTCTGGCATAAATAGTTTAATACTTTTTTATAGGGAATGAAGAGCAGCACCTACTATTGTAATAGAAAATGTACAATCTTATTTAAACAAAAATTTAACCTTCGTATATCCTCTACACGTCAAGCTACAAAGAAACTACTTCGATCAAATTATTTCTTTCTCGGAACCATTCAACTTTTATCTAAAACATTTTTCGGTACCATTCACCGTTCCGAAGATATTGGATGGAATTGAGTTAAGTAACTCACGCTGTATAAAGGAACGCAGCTACTTATTTAGGAGTCATCATACTTCGAAATGAATCAAAGTTTCAGGAAAATACCACACTTTTATTATTTTTATTAATTCCATGTGTTGAAATTTTACTTGGAGTGACTCTCATATGATATACATACATATTGTTACGTGTTATACCATGGAATACTTTATACATATGTGTACTAAATTATTTGTCCTTGATAACCAGTTGTGTACAAACTTCGAGAAAATTGCCAGCAAATAATGACAAAACTTGTCTAAAAAACCATAGCCACCTGTTTCCGCATTTGCCTTGGGTTTTGCAGGCAACATCAGCTGACAAAAGGGTAAAACAAATTAGCAACAAGTCTTATCACATAACCTGTGTCGCATTGGGGGCAAAAACGGAACAAAGTCTGCGCAAGCCAATTTGCTGTCGATATTGTTGCCAATGTGCGCGCAAGTTGTTTATAGCAAATCTTGCATTAAACTTGTAGCCATAACTTTATAACAAGCATTCGACAAAATTTGGCTTTGCAGGTTTGGCTGACAGGTATTATATTAAATGTGGTAAAAGGAAACCTAAGAAGGCTAACCGAGGAAGAATATACGATACGATGGAAAGGAATAAGCCATTCATGGGAAAGGACGGGCGGAGAAGTGCAAATACACCATCGTGTTGTAAACTATCGGCTCCTGCCTGGAACCAGATACCAAATGGACTGAAAAATTTAAAATGCCAATCAGCGTTACGTTTCGAACGTATATACACGTGTATATGTATTTTCGATCGATCGTTGTCGTAAAAAGCAATGGACCGATAATAACAGCACTCCCCTCCCTGCTGTTTGAACCGAAACTGTCTGTGAACGGCACGTAACCTACAAAAATTTCGCTTCTACTCGCTTTTCCTGACTTTTCCCGTGACTCATCATTGATCGCACATGTGTGCAGATTCGTTCCATTGAACTTGAATGTTCATGAACATGGACCACTTTATTTTTAATAATGTACTATTCAATATTTTCTTTGGTCTGGTGTCTGATAATCATTATACGAGATAGGACAAACGTAAGATATTGGACGGATAGAAGATATGTCAACCCTAGTGTGATACCACTGTACAACTAAATAAAAAATGTATAATACATTTATCATAAATATTGATATTTATAATACTATATCAAATAGATAATGTATAATACATTTTTATTGTATATAATAATACATATACATATACAAAAAGTATTTGTCAAGTATGGTGCGATCCATTGGCTATTTCTACTTATTGGCTAGCAACTATTGGCTATTTCTACTTATTAAAGATGCTGATAATATTGCAATATCAGCTCCAACAGATATTTCTTATTCATAACTCGTTGTGACAACTTACTTTTAAGTACGACATCAAAGGTTTATTAATCACTTTTCAAATACGAATATTTACACCTGAATTGATGTTAAACCACATACTGTATTATCGACTTTCAGTTGACTGATGATGCAGTTTACACTAGGCGTTTATGTTAGCGCTCGTCGCTAACACAGGTTTATGGCACGGTCAGGGATTCTTAAAATTGATTGGAAACCCTCGGAAGGAAACGTGTTCCTGACATTTGGCAACCAAATGTGCAGGAGACCCACCTTGGAAGGGTCCGCATGACCATCGACGTTCCATAAACCCCAGACTTCGGGACGGTACCTTTGCGCGGGGACTTAACGGTTTCTCGGAACCGCGTGAGGAAAATGGAACCGACGGGAAAATCCGCGATGTTGACGAACTGCCGTCCACCCCCATTGTCAGAGGGTTGCGACAACCTCCTCCTTTAAAGTATCGCGCCAAGGGCGCATGGAGGGGATGCACGGGCCCAGCAACCTTTTTTCCGGACAGTTTGTTGAGAGAGTGAGTCGCACAGAGTCAAGCAAACATTCACTCAGGAGAGTCGCACCTATTGATAGAATTTTAGAACTATCCAACAATCAGGTTGGAGATCGAAGTGAACAGTTAGGTTCATTGTTGTATTTATTTAAGAGCACTCAGGCTCGTTCTGTAGATACCGTTAATAAATACAGTTCAGTTATTAGTCCCAACATTGGGTGGTCCTTCGAGTTTTACTAAGACGGCACTTCAGTGCAAATACCCGCGATCTCGACCAAAACAAGTGCCGTGATCCTAACAGTTTAAAAACAGAGTACAGTAGACATTCGATTCCCGCACGTGTCGGGGATGTAAAGGACTAAATTTCCAGGAACCGTGCAGGAATTGGTGACCAGTTACTAGAGTTCTGCATTGGGCAGGCTGAGCCCGCCCGTCACCCGGCTGTTTTATCTCTACCCGGGCTGACCCGGCCCGAACTATACCCGGCCCGCGCAGGCCCGACGATGCGCGCCGCAAACCCGTCCATACCCACCCGGATTCGTGCTAGCCCGCCCGACCCGTGGAATCCCCGCTAGGCCCGCTAGGCCCGCTCAGCCCGTTCAATGCAGAACTCTACCAGTTCTGTAGAGAAGCTACGAAGCTTCTTTACAGAAGCTTTCGAGTAGAGCGCTTTCCGAGCGCTTTCCCCACCACTCAGCCGTTCAGTTGTGCGACGCAGCTGCATATAGGGTAGGCTGCATATACGCACTTTACGGTTATGTTAATTATCTCCGTTATTTTTAGAGATATCAGAAAAGTGTATTCATTGAAGTTTTTTAGTATGGAGAGGACTATTACTTAGCAGTCACAGTTTTTCCGGAGGTGAAGGATCTATTGAGTTCTCAAAGTTAATTATGTCCTTTTATTAATGATATTGAAATACTATAGAATAAAAACACATTTTTTTACATAAATCGACTCTTCTAAACATGCTGCGTTATAAAGTATTAAGGTATTATGGAAAAAGTTAATAATGCATAACATATTTTAGTGGCAAATGTCTAGCTTGGTTAGCATCTTTTACCCATTACATGTGATCCGCGAGACAAGAAGCAATGAAAATTGCCACCAATATTCATTGCACCAATAAAAACGTTATTAAAACGGTATTATATACATTTCGCTTTCTGTGATGAGACATGTGTGTTAAACGCGACACCGTGTGTGTTCCAGCCTGGGCGTGCTGGGCGACAGAGTAGGGTACGCGCACGTGTGAGAAGTACGTCTGAGGAAGGGGCGTATCTTCCGTGCACATAACGATAGTGCGGGAATTGAATGCCTACTGTATTCACAATATGTGAATCCCCACTGATTTCAATGACCATCAAATATGTTGTCAAGATTATTATTCTCAATAATTTTTCGTATACAGTAGACCTTCGTTCCATGCGCCACCGTTCTCTGCACGGAAGCCACGCCCCTTGCTCACACACGTGCAATGAATATTGGTGGAATGAATATTGGTAGTAATTTGATTGCTTCTTGTTTCGCGGATCATACGTAATGGGTAAAAGATGCTAATCAAGCTAGACATTTGGTACTAAAATATGTCACGAATTATTACCTTTTTTCTCCAATGCGTTATATTCTGCACGCCGCAACTTTACATACCGATTTTTCGAATACGCTTGAATAGTGCGCCGAATGGCTTGCACATTTTATTATAGGCATCAAGTACTATATGCTTGCCAACTTTTGTTCGATTCGGTGACACAACTATCTGAGCCTCTTCTTGTCAGATCAGTATAATGTCTTGGACATTATTTTTTTAAGGCAATAAAACCTTGCGACACATGATTCGCTCGTAAACAAGGCAACAGCTGTGTGGTTTGTACTGTAGAATACCACAGACCAATACATATTGTATATTGTAAACAGCAAAGTACAGTATATTTATTGTATATTATATTATTTATGTTTTTTCAAAGTGCTTGTTTCATGTTTATGTTTTATAATTTATTTTTATATATTATACTTTATTTGCGGAACTCAAGCGGGTCATTTGAAATTATCAAATGGTTCATTGGTTGCCGACGCCTGGTATACGGTATCGAATATATTTTGGCGAATATCTCGGAAACTAAAGCCGAACGGCAGTAACTCTATAGGGAAAAGTTGTTCAGAATGATGACTTAAATAACATATTTCAAGGCCATTAAAATTGGTAAGGACCCCTATATTCCAAATAATTAACGTTTTATTTTAAAGATTAAAGTAAAATATTTTCTATATGGCAAATCAATTTCAAAAGTCATTGTTCTTGAAAATAAAAATCTCTTTTGAAAAAATTCGTTTCGTGTTCTCGATACAAATTTTTTTTATTGATATGCGTTGTAATCTGGACTTGATAAAATGAGTTATTTATTTTGGTTTTGAATTGAAAGTTATATTTTTTATATTACATAGTTATATTTATGAAAATACTCAACATACTAGACAGACTTTTCCATGACAAATGATGTTAACTACAACGAATGACATTGAGAGTGAATACTGCATAATGGCATCAATACATCAAAGCATTACGAAAGCTTTGGCAGGCGAGCACTATGGAAACTAGTATAATAGCATTCGCTTAAGTTGACTATAATTACAACAGGAAACCACTCTATTTTCTGGAGTGGTTTCAATGCTGATAATACTGCAATTCAGCCCTAACAGGTATTTCTTATTCATAATTCGTTGTGACAACTTATTTTTAAGTATGTGATCAAAGATTTATTAATCACTTCTCTAATATGAATATTTACACCTGAATTCATGCTCAACCACATATTGTATTATCAACTTTCAGTTGAATGATGAGGTTTCAATAATCTCTTAGAATGGTGAAGTATTTACAGCTTCTGTGCTGTGAGGTGTTTATTTGTTTCCACATTATGGACCAGGTTTTAGTATCGTTCATTGTAAATCAATTTAAAAAGGTGTATTCTTGTATGTGTATTTCCAAAAATGTTAAACACTATTTGGATATAGGTTTCTCACACATACAGTTTTGAAAGCTCTTTTCACAAAGTATAATAATATATGTATATAAAACACGACTATTATGCTAGCACAGTCTGAATATTGCAATATGAAGACACATGTAGAAAGAGATATAAGTTTTCAATACATATAAAAATTATATTTAAAGAAAACGTAAAAAATACTTAAAAATTGATGTAATAAAAGCTCATTGTATCGCATGGTCTTACAATCTCTTATTCATAAAAAATGCCAGTAGTTGAACATATTCCATTGGATTATAAAAACTTCTCCACATTTATTCATCGTAGTTCTCAAATATTCGGTTCTTCTCGCTTAAAATAAGTTGTTCGCAATTTAATTATTACGCTTAATTCGAAATCTTCGTCCTTAGCAGCTTCAAATACTATATTCAAACAGCAGCCGAAAATATTTTAGTTTATTCGCTAACAATGGCCAATCCCTTCCCATATAATTGTGACTTCGAATGTCAAACAAATTTTCGAAATCAGATACCTCCCCGATCTTTTAGTAACTTTATACACAAGATAATCTCGTATTTTGCGAGGACGGTGAAACGGATATTGGCTTCCTAAGTTTCAAACTTGATCCTTGGCAAATACACGATCGGTCTTGTGTAACCAGGAAGCCTGTAAGAAGACTCTCGTCACGTCGTTGACATCACGGGTATACCTACCTCTTCTGTATATGTAAGAAAAAGTGATGTTTGTACGGAGCTTTCTTTTTCAAACGTGACCGGCTTAAAATCGCAAGTTTCACCACGGGACGATTCGAAGAGTTCCCGCTACAACTGCTGTGATCGGATGTTCCGACGTGGGTGACGACGATCGAGTTTATTATTCCAACGACCTCGGGCCGGCGACCACTCTTTACACTTTCTTGCAGCCAGCTGAGCGCAAAAACACTTGGAAACAGGTGTCCTCCTCCCTAAAGGGGTTGACAGTGCAGTTTCTACTTCGAAATCGCATCCTTCTCATGTAACTCGCAAGAATAATATCGTGTTTCAATGGATCTCGCTGCAAGGAGCTCTCCAATGTTCTTTAAGACGCACTAGCCATATACCGTACATATTTTAAATTTTAAATTCTAATTTTTTTTAATTTTAATTTTAATTTCTTTTTTCCATATTTTATGAATTTGTAAAAAGTAATTTCAGCCAGTGTATTCCCTAGTAGCAATTATTGTTGGGCCTTTGATGCAGTATTGGTTGGCAACAGTTAGAATCGTCACCCTTTTTTGCAACTGGGTCAACGTCAGTGAATCGGTTTCGGTTCTTAGTAACCGCCTGTAATCCATGTAGCTCATGTAACCGGTTATTAGATCTTCTGAAATAACCCGGTTTATCCAGTAAGGACGGATTTTGAACAAGGATCGTAACCGTAACCTGAAACGGTTTCGGTTCTTTATTATACGCCACGCGATTTTTCCCTGGTGTGAACGTCGTTCGTAACCCGCTCGCGGCATACATGCAGAAACCACTCTTAGTAACCGGGTTACAGTTTGGATGACGTAACCCGCCCCGAGCGGATTAACCCGCTCTTTATAGTCGTTGAGAACCGTTCCCTCAGAGTTACTACAGTTTACAGTTACCTTCCCTTGGTAACCGGGTTACAGTTTGAGTTAGGTAGCGGTTAAATGGTAATTGAAACAACTCGTTCACAACCCGTAACACATCGAACACCGTCCTCGGACCCTAAATACAACAATCAAGCGTAACGAAACGAAGACCAGGGTCGAGCCATACCAATTTTTTTTTTTTTTTTT